>NW_024058109.1:10000-40000 GCF_016432855.1 Salvelinus namaycush
GTGTGTGTGTGTGTGTGTGTGTGTGTGTGTGTGTGTGTGTGTGTGTGTGTGTATGTGTATGTGTGTGACCAACTGTTAACACTGTGTGACTTGCTGCGCGTGTGGTATAGACTAACGTCCACAGAGAGACAGTTGACCTCTATTTGACCTTGACAAAGTGACCGATTAGCCGACTGACCGTAGCAACACTGACTTGGGGCCGCAAACACCGTATTCCCTAAATAGTGCACTACTTTTGAACAGAACCCTATTGGCCCTGATCAAAAGTAGTGCACTATATAAGTAATAGGGTGCCATTGGGAACACACAATATTTCTATCCCTATTGGACACTGTCAGTTCAGAAGGCACTCAGACTGAGTATACTGTCCCTGTCCATGGTGCTGAATTCAGAAGGCATTCAGAGAGTACTGTCCCTGTCCATGGTGCTGAATTCACCAGGCATTCAGAGAGTACTATCCCTGTCCATGGTGCTGAATTCACCAGGCATTCAGAGAGTACTGTCCCTGTCCATGGTACTGAATTCACCAGGCATTCAGAGAGTACTGTCCCTGTCCATGGTACTGAATTCACCAGGCATTCAGAGAGTATTGTCCCTGTCCATGGTGCTGAATTCACCAGGCATTCAGAGAGTACTGTCCCTGTCCATGGTCCTGAATTCAGCAGGCATTCAGAGAGTACTGTCCCTGTCCATGGTCCTGAATTCACCAGGCATTCAGAGAGTACTGTCCCTGTCCATGGTGCTGAATTCAGAAGGCATTCAGAAAGTACTGTCCCTGTCCATGGTGCTGAATTCAACAGGCATTCAGAGTGAGAGTACTGTCCATGTTGCTGAATTCAGAGGCATTCAGAGAGTACTGTCCCTGTCCAAGGTGCTGAATTCAGAAGGCATTCAGCGGAGTACTGTCCCCGTCCATGGTGCTGAATTCAACAGGCATTCAGAGAGTACTGTACCTGTCCATGGTGCTGAATTCAGAAGGCATTCAGAAAGTACTGTCCTTGTCCATGGTGCTGAATTCACCAGGCATTCAGAGAGTACTGTCCTTGTCCATGGTGCTGAATTCACCAGGCATTCAGAGAGTACTGTCCCTGTCCATGGTACTGAATTCACCAGGCATTCAGAGAGTATTGTCCCTGTCCATGGTCCTGAATTCAGCAGGTATTCAGAGAGTACTGTCCCTGTCCATGGTCCTGAATTCAGAAGCCATTAGAGAGTACTGTCCCTGTCCATGGTGCTGAATTCAGAAGGCATTCAGAGAGTACTGTACCTGTCCATGGTGCTGAATTCAGAAGGCATTCAGAAAGTACTGTTCCTGTCCATGGTGCTGAATTCACCAGGCATTCAGAGTGAGAGTACTGTCCATGTTGCTGAATTAAGAGGCATTCAGAGAGTGCTGTCCCTGTCCAAGGTGCTGAATTCAGAAGGCATTCAGCGAGTACTGTCCCCGTCCATGGTGCTGAATTCAACAGGCATTCAGAGAGTACTGTACCTGTCCATGGTGCTGAATTCAGAAGGCATTCAGAAAGTACTGTCCCTGTCCATGGTACTGAATTCACCAGGCATTCAGCGAGTACTGTCCCCGTCCATGGTGCTGAATTCAACAGGCATTCAGAGAGTACTGTACCTGTCCATGGTGCTGAATTCAGAAGGCATTCAGAAAGTACTGTCCTTGTCCATGGTGCTGAATTCACCAGGCATTCAGAGAGTACTGTCCTTGTCCATGGTGCTGAATTCACCAGGCATTCAGAGAGTACTGTCCCTGTCCATGGTGCTGAATTCACCAGGCATTCAGAGAGTATTGTCCCTGTCCATGGTCCTGAATTCAGCAGGCATTCAGAGAGTACTGTCCCTGTCCATGGCGCTGAATTCACCAGGCATTCAGAGAGTACTGTCCCTGTCCATGGTGCTGAATTCAGAAGGCATTCAGAGAGTACTGTACCTGTCCAGGGTGCTGAATTCAGAATGCATTCAGAAAGTACTGTCCCTGTCCATGGTGCTGAATTCACCAGGCATTCAGAGTGAGAGAGTACTGTCCATGTTGCTGAATTCAGAGGCATTCAGAGAGTACTGTCCCTGTCCAAGGTGCTGAATTCAGAAGGCATTCAGAGAGTACTGTACCTGTCCAGGGTGCTGAATTCAGAATGCATTCAGAAAGTACTGTCCCTGTCCATGGTGCTGAATTCACCAGGCATTCAGAGTGAGAGTACTGTCCATGTTGCTGAATTCAGAGGCATTCAGAGAGTACTGTCCCTGTCCAAGGTGCTGAATTCAGAAGGCATTCAGCGAGTACTGTCCCCGTCCATGGTGCTGAATTCAACAGGCATTTAGAGAGTACTGTCCCTGTCCATGGTGCTGAATTCACCAGGCATTCAGAGAGTACTGTCACTCTCCATGGTGCTGAATTCAGAAGGCATTCAGCGAGTACTGTCCCCGTCCATGGTGCTGAATTCACCAGGCATTTAGAGAGTACTGTCCCTGTCCATGGTGCTGAGTTCACCAGGCATTCAGAGAGTACTGTCACTCTCCATGGTGCTGAATTCAGAAGGCATTCGGAGAGTACTGTCCCTGTCCATGGTGCTGAATTCACCATGCATTCAGAGTGAGAGTACTGTCCCTGTCGCTGAATTCAGCAGGCATTTAGAGAGTAATGTCCCTCTCCATGGTG
Source organism: Salvelinus namaycush (assembly GCF_016432855.1). NCBI lineage: Eukaryota > Metazoa > Chordata > Actinopteri > Salmoniformes > Salmonidae > Salvelinus > Salvelinus namaycush. Next base: position 12,666 of record NW_024058109.1, read on the forward strand.
CTGAATTCAGAAGGCATTCGGAGAGTACTGTCCCTGTCCATGGTGCTGAATTCCCCAGGCATTCAGAGAGTACTGTCCCTGTCCATGGTGCTGAATTCACCAGGCATTCAGAGTGAGAGTACTGTCCCTGTCCATGTTGCTGAATTCAGAGGCATTTAGAGAGTACTGTCCCTGTCCCTGTCCATGGTGCTGAATTCAGAGGCATTTAGAGAGTACTGTCCCTGTCCCTGTCCATGGTGCTGAATTCAGAAGGCATTCAGCGAGTACTGTCCCCGTCCATGGTGCTGAATTCACCAGGCATTCAGAGAGTACTGTCACTCTCCATGGTGCTGAATTCAGAAGGCATTTCGAAGAGTACTGTCCCTGTCCATGGTGCTGAATTCCCCAGGCATTCAGAGAGTACTGTCCCTGTCCATGGTGCTGAATTCACCAGGCATTCAGAGAGAGTACTGTCCCTGTCCATGTTGCTGAATTCAGAGGCATTTAGAGAGTACTGTCCCTGTCCATGGTGCTGAATTCAGAGGCATTTAGAGAGTACTGTCCCTGTCCCTGTCCATGGTGCTGAATTCAGCAGCTACACTAAATAACAGTGGGGAGCTCTCCATGGTCCTGACATATAAACCTCCTTTCCATGCTGCTTTCCCCCTCTAGTCTCAGATGTAAATAATCTCCTGGCTCACACTCACTCACTCACTCACTCACTCACTCACTCACTCACTCACTCACTCACTCACTCACTCACTCACTCACTCACACACTCACTCACTCACTCACTCACTCACTCACTCACTCACACCGATGTAGCTGACAGCTGAAGTGTGTGTTTGTTTGTGTATGCGACATGCTCTCTCTCAGCCTCTCTCTCTCTCTCTCTCTCTCTCTCTCTCTCTCTCGCTCTCTCTGTCCCTCTCTTTAGATAAATAGGTGTTGGAGTACACCTTAAATGTGTGTGCTTTATGCAGGACGTCAGCAAACTGTCAGAGAGAGAGAGAGAGAGAGTTTCAGCCTGTGGAAGAGGTTGTTTGCAGCTGTCTGACAGGTAGCCAGAGTGATGACAATGAGCCAGTGGCAGAGACACACACACCCACACACCACACACACACACACACCCACACACACACACACACACACACACACACACACACACACACACACACACACACACACACACACACACACTTACACACTTACACACGACACAATCAAACTACCATGGCTGAATAAACAGTCAACAGTACGCATACACTTTTCTTTTCCTCTCTCTCTCTGCTATAAGGGAGCCCAAGTGGCAGCTGTCCATGGGGCTGACATTCACTGAAGCTCTCAGTTGGAAATAACCACAGAAACATGTAGATTGACAGCAATGAGAGATGAGGACCAACTTGTCTCTGGACTGGCACTTTCTCTGCTGTAGAGTTGGCTGCTGTCCATGGTGCTGAAGCTGAACAGCCCACATTGAAGCTGTCCATGGTGCTGAAGCTGAACAGGCCACATTGAAGCTCTCCGTTGTGCTGGACATACACACGTAACACAGTACAGTATATTGTCTACTGTAGTTATGTTATACAGTGTGCTTTCTTTGTACTACTGATTTATGTTTGTTTAGTGGAGTTAGCTGTCCATGATGTTGAAATGGAATAGTCCATTGTAGAGCTCTCCATGGGGCTGGAAATGGAATAGTCCATTGTAGAGCTCTCCATGGGGCTGGAAATGGAATAGTCCATTGTGGAGCTCTCCACGGGGCTGGAAATGGAATAGTCCATTGTGGAGCTCTCCATGTTGCTGGAAATGAGATGCCATAAAAACATGTAAATGATAGCAATGAAACAAACTGTCCATTGTTATAGGATATTTGAATGACTGTTTTGATGACTGGATGATTTTAAACTGTATCTGGAAGCATGCACATTTGGCCTTGTTTGTTTGTGTGTAACTGTGGTTGGCTGTTTGTAATGAAGTGTCCTTTGATGTGGTGCTGTTGGCAGTGTGTGTGTGTGTGTGTGTGTGTGTGTGCCTATGTCTGAGTGAGTGTGTGCTTGTCTGTGAGTCTATCTGAAAATGTGTATGTTTGAGAATGTGTGTATCAGACAGAATATGTTATGAGAGCGATAGAGAGACTCAGAGCAGACTTAAAATCCCAGCCAGATTCCTCCCTGCATTCCTTGGCTGCTCACAATGCACCATCTGGACCAATTAGAAGCTGTGATTCTCCTCCCAGGGGGTCCAATGGAATATAGCCAGAGGCAGGGGGACTCGGCCAGCTCCTCCCCCACTCAGAAGCCCTCCTCTGGGGGTCCTCTCTAACTCCAGCCCCTTGTCTGGTCCCAACCTCCATAGAAAAGGGCAGGCCCCTGGTTCCCCTTCAGGGCTGACAGTAATAGGATAAAGTGGGATGGAGTGGCCCCTAGACACTTATCTAAGGTTAGTTTGGACGTTTTTGGACTAATGGTTGAGGTTAGGAGTGAGGGAAGGGTAAGCTGATTCTAGATCTGTGCCTTCGGGCAAGGTCTGAAATTGTTGGACTGAGACTGTCTGAGTATGCGCACACACACACACACACACACACACACACACACACACACACACACACACACACACACACACACACACACACACACACACACACACACACACACACACACACACACACACCAGAGTTAATGTGCTGGGATGAAGCCTGTAGACTGAGACTATTTTCTTTAACTGCTCTTAAAGGCCATGTTGCAAGTTAAAAATAGCCAATAGAATATATACCCCTTATAGATGGGAATCCCCCCCCCATAAAAAAAAATCATTTTTTTTATTCTGGCTGCTAAAGAAAACAATTTGTGAAGCATGTGTACTAGTAAGCCACGCCCCCTCAAGGGCACGACAGCCTGTGATTTTGCCTGTGATGTCTGTTCAGGTGAAGACTCTGACTGGGGACAGCAACTGGTGAAGACTCTGCAGCTGACTGGGGACAGCAACAGATGAAGACTCTGGAGCTGACTGGGGACAGCAACTGGTGAAGACTCTGAGCTGACTGGGGACAGCAACAGATGAAGACTCTGGAGCTGACTGGGGACAGCAACTGGTGAAGACTCTGGAGCTGACTGGGGACAGCAACAGATGAAGACTCTGGAGCTGACTGGGGACAGCAACTGGTGAAGACTCGGGAGCTGACTGGGGACAGCAACTGGTGAAGACTCTGGAGCTGACTGGGGACAGCAACTGGTGAAGACTCTGGAGCTGACTGGGGACAGCAACTGGTGAAAACTCTGGAGTCGACTGGGGACAGCAACAGATGAAGACTCTGGAGCTGACTGGGGACAGCAACTGGTGAAGACTGGAGCTGACTGGGGACAGCAACATATGAAGACAGCGGTTCTACAAACAAGTAGCTATTACTCCTCAGCCTGAAGTCCTAGAATAAAACTAGGATGATCTGCTTGAAGGTAATTCTATCTTATATGTGTACATGGGGTTTGTTGGTAAAAGGCACAACTTGGCATTGTTAGCTGGCTTCTGACTCATTCATCCTACTTGAACTAGCAACTGGCAAGCTGTATCAGGCAGCTTTGGATGCTACGGGAAAACTAATAATGTAAGCTATATTTCCTAAGCTATCCATCTGATAAAGATGATACAAATGCCATTAGCTAGCTAGCTAGATTGATACTGCTGGGGGAAAGGTAGGTTACGTTAGCTATCTCCCACCATCAGTCTGAGTTCACCACCGTAGCTAGCTAAGTGAACTGTAGCTAGGTTTCTAGAAACGAACAACTATATATTTGCTAGCTATAATGCTGACTATTGTGAACACTTTTTGTCAATGCATTGTTTATTGATGCACTGGTGATTGAAAAAGTTGGCAAGAAAAATGCCCCTCTTGATTTCACTGTAAACAGGCTGTTGTTTTGGTATAATTTGGCTGAATAGACCTTACATTAGGGTTTCATTAGTTAACTAAGTTACTGACTGACTAGGCTAGTTCTTCTTCATGTTTTTGGTGTCGTTGCATTTCAGATGAAGAGGGAGTTAGATCACTAGAAAGCAGCATGCAGACAGATCAGGACAGCATGCAGACAGATCAGGACAGCATGCAGACAGATCAGGACAGCATGCAGACAGACCAGGGCCCATATTCACAAAGCATCTCAGAGTCGGAGTACGGATTTCGGATCAGTTTTGCCTTTTATATCACAATGAATATGATTACATTGACAAAGCGGAGCTGATCCTAGATCACTATTCCTACGCTGAAGATGCTTTGTGAATACGGGCCCGGGAAGAAAGCTGTTGCCAAATACCTTGCACAGCAGTCTTTCACCATGGGACCCTAGAGCAGGGGTGTCAAACTCATTTCATGGAGGGCCTTGGCTCTGCGGGTTTGGGTTTTTTAAGACCTAGACAACCAGGTGAGGGGGGTTCTTTACTAATTAGTGACCTTAATTCATCAATCAAATACAAGGGATGAGTGAAAACCCGCAGACACTTGGCCCTCCATGGAATGAGTTGGCCCTAGAGGTATTAGTCAATGCATATGAACTGCTATTTGGTATTGTATTAGGATCCCCATTGGCTGTTGTAAAAGCAGCAGCTACTCTTCCTGGGGTCCACACAACACATGAAACATGACGTAATACAGAACATTAATAGACAAGAACAGCACAAGGACAGAACTGCATCAATTTCAAAAGGCACACGTAGCCTTCATATCAATACATAAAATATCTAGGTCAAATAGGGGAGAGGCATTGTGCCGTGAGGTGTTGCTTTATCTGTTTTTTGAAACCAGGTTTGTGGTTCATTTGAGCAATATGAGATGGAAGGGAGTTCCATGCAATAACGGCTCTATATAATACTGTACACTTTCTTGTATTTGTTCTGGATTTGGGGACTGTGAAAAGACCCCTGGTGGCATGTCTGGTGGGATAACTCTTTGTCAGAGCTGTGTGTAAGTTGACTATGCCAAGAGAGACTGGCATGCAGAGTATTTATATTAGCCCTCTGATTACAATGAAGAGCAAGACGTGCTGCTCTGTTCTAGGTCAGCTGCAGTTTAACTAGGTATTTCCTTGCAGCACCTGGCCACACGACTGGACAATAATCAAGACAAGACAAAACTAGAGCCTGCAGGACTTGTGGTGTCAAAAAAGCAGAGCATCTCTTTATTACGGACTGACCTCTCCCCATCTTTACAACCATTGAATCTATATGTTTTGACCATGACAGTTTACAATCTAAGGTAACACCATGTAATTTATCCTCCTCAACCTGTTCAACAGCCATGCCATTCATTACCAGATTCAGCTGAGGTCTAGCACTTAGGGAATGACAAATACAGCGCTCTTAGTTTTAGAAATGTTCAGGACCAGTTTATTAATGGCCACACATTCCAAAACAGACTGCAACTCTTTGTTAAGGGTTTCAATTACTTAATTAGCTGTGGTTGCTGATGTGTATATGGTTGAATTATCAGAATACATGGACACACAGGCTTTTTTTAATGCCAGTGGCAGGTTATTGGTAAAAATAGAAAAGAGTAGAGGGCCTAGAGAGCTTCCCTGCGGTACACCCCACTTTACATGTTTGACATTAGAGAAGCTTCCATTAAAGAAAACCCTTTGAGTTCTGTTAGATAGATAGCTCTGAATCCACTATATGGCAGAGGTTGTAAAGCCATAACACATACGTTTTTTCAACAACAGGTTATGGTCAATAATATCAAAGGCTGCACTGAAATCTAACAGTACAGCTCCCACAATCTTCTTATTATCAATTTATTTCACCCAATCATCAGTCATTTGTGTCAGTGCAGTACATGTTGAGTGCTCTTCTCTATAAGCATGCTGAAAGTCTGTTGTCAGTTTGTTTACAAAGAAATAGCATTGTATTTGGTCAAACACAGTTTGCTAAGAGCTAGCAGCAAGCGTATAGATCTGCTGTTAGAACCAGTAAAGGCTGCTTTACCACTCTTGGGTAGCGGAATGACTTTGGCTTCCCTCCAGGCCTGAGGACAAAGATTTTCCTCTCGGCTCAGATTAAAGATATGACAGATAGGAGTGGCTATAGAGTCAGGTACCATCCTCAGTAGCTTTCCATCTAAGTTGTCAATGCCAGGAGGTTTGTCATCATTGATCAATAACAATATTGTTTCCGCCTCTCCCACACTAACTTCAAACTTGCAATGCTTTTCTTGGCTCACTGTTCGTTGTTGGCATTTCCTAGCTAAGTTTGCCCACTTTGCCAATTAAGTAATGGTTTTGTGACAAATAAGCCATCTGATTTGATGAAAGATGGAGTTGAATGTGTCTTTCTGCCCATAATTTCATTTAACATACTCCAAATTTTATATAATTGATATTGGCTCCATAAAGTTTGCCTCTTCCTCTCTGGTTTTATTTAAATTACACAACTTTCCCCAAGTTTTTATAGCCATATAATCTAGTTAGGCTATAACATAATGTATATAAAAAATGTTTTGTGATAACTGCACTATGATTTCAATTATGTTGGAAAAAACATATTTTCTTCTCTTCGAGATTTTTCTTAATGTTAAGGATCCCAACTTTGTTTTAATGTTTAAACGTTGGTAGGAATAAGTAGGAATACATTTGGTCCAAATCAGATGTTGAGTACTATATTTATTGAATATTTTCTATCTGAATTCTATAAATTAAAATGTGCCTTTTTTGTCTGTAATCAATTAGCTTAATTTCTCAGAGATTAAATTATATTTCAACAAAATAATGTTTCAGGAATGCTAATCGTATATGTTAGTAACTACAGAAACGATTTCAGAACAATCTGAGATGGGGTGGGTGTGGAAATGCTCTTTCTTGTGCTTTTTTTGTGGTAGAAAGACCCCCCTAGGACAACACACTCACAGCCACACAGTCTCAGCACCAGCCCTGTCTAGTTTACATGCCAGTGTCTTACATCGACCCGTTTGTTTGCAAAATCAATGCAAGCCCACACTCACACAATGTCAACATGCCCAAACATACTGCTGACACACACTTATACACACACTTATACACACACTTATACACACACACACACACACACACACACACACACACACACACACACACACACACACACACACACACACACACACACACACACACACACACACACACACACACACGAGACATGAACCTATGCCCACACATACCTCTGATGTACTTTGATACGCTTCGGAAAGTATTCAGACCCCTTGACTTTTTCCATATTTTGTTACGTTACAGCCTTATTCTAAAATGGATTAAATTACCATTTGTCCTTGTGAATCTACATACAATACCCCATAATGACAAAGCAATAACAATTTTTTTGAAATGTTCACTCATTCATAAAAAATGTAAACAGAAATACCTTATTTACATAAGTATTCAGACCCTTTGCTTTGAGACTCGAAATTGAGCTCAGGTGCATCCTGTTTCCATTGATCATCCTTGAGATGCTTCTACAACTTGATTGGAGTCCACCTGTGGTAAATTCAATTGATTGGACATGATTTGGAAAGGCACACACCTGTCTACAGGTCACACCGTTGACAGTGCATGTCAGAGAAAAAACCAAGCCATGAGGTCAAAAGAATGGTCTGTAGAGCTCTGAGACAGGATTGTGTCGAGGCATATATCTGGGGAAGGGTACCAAAGCATTTCTGCAGCATTGAAAATCCCCAAGAACACAGTGGCCTCCATCATTCTTAAATGGAAGAAGTTTGGAACCACCAAGACTCTTCTTAGAGCTGGCCGCCCGTCCAAACTGAACAATCGGGGGAGAAGGGCCTTGGCCAGGGAGGTGACCAAGAACCCGAAAGCTCCAGAGTTCCTCTGTGGAGATGGGAGAACCTTCCAGAAGAACAACCATCTCTGCAGCACTCCACCAATCAGGCCTTCATGGTAGAGTGGCCAGATGGAAGAAGCTCCTCAGTAAAAGACACGACAGACTGCTTGGAGCCAAAAGGCACATAAAGGACTCTCAGAGCATGAAAAACAAGATTCTCTGGTCTGAGGACACCAAGATTGAACTCTTTGGCCTCAATGCCAAGCGCAACGTCTGGAGGAAGCCTGGCACCATCCCCACGGTGAAGCATGGGAGACTAGTCAGGATCGAGGGAAAGATGAACAGAGCAAATTACAGAGATCCTTGATGAAAACCTGCTCCAGGGGGCTCAGAACCTCAGACTGGGGTGAAGATTCACCTTCCAACAGGACACCAACCCTAAGTACACGCAGGAGTGTCTTCAGGACAAGTCTCTGAATGTCCTTGAGTGGCCCAGCCAGAGCCCGGACTTGAACCCGATCGAACATCTCCGGCAAAACCTGAAAATAGATGAGCAGCGACGCTCTCCATCCAACCTGACCGACTTGAGAGGATCTGCAGAGAAAAACGGAAGAAACTCCCCAAATAAAGGTGTGCCAAACTTGTAGTTTCATACCCAAGAAGACTCAAGGCTGTAATTGCTGCCAAAGATGCTTCAACAAAGTACTGAGTAAAGGGTCTGAATACTTATGTAAATGGAGATTTCAGTTTTTTTATGTGTAATAAATTTGCCAAAAACCTGTTTTCGCTATGTCATTATGAGGTATTGTGTGTAGATTGATGAGGAAAAAACATAATTTAATCCATTTTAGAATAAGGCTGTAATGTAACAAAATGTGGAAAAAGTCAAGGGGTCTAAATACTTTCTGAATGCACTGTATGTGTTGACATTTTTACCAACTTACAACATTAGTGTGTGTGTGTGTGTGTGTGTGTGTGTGTGTGTGTGTGTGTGTGTGTGTGTGTGTGTGTGTGTGTGTGTTGATTCTGAGGGGTGATTTTCTGAATATCAATAGGAGGGTTTTGCTAATGCTTTCATTAGTCACAGAGAGCCTCAGGCAAAATGATACAATAACTCTACTCAAGTGTGTGTGAGAGTGAGAGAATGTGTGTGTATGCACGTGTGTGTGTGCAATTGTACGTGTGAAAGTGTGCGAAATTGTGCGCGTGGTGTGTGTGTGTGTGTGTGTTTGTTTGTTTGACACCAGGTAGTTATGGTCTGTAGAGTACAGCTAGACCATTATAGGGTGTGTGTGTGTGTGTGTGTGTGTGTGTGTGTGTGTGTGTGTGTGTGTGTGTGTGTGTGTGTGTGTGTGTGTGTTTGTTTGTTTGACACCAGGTAGTTATGGTCTGTAGAGTACAGCTAGACCATTATAGGGTTTTCACAGGAAATGAAATTGTTTTTTTAAAGGACTCTTTTTTTATCGAACAAGGCTATGTAATTAACTACTCACTCACTCACACGCACATGAACACACCCACACAAACACACACACACACACACACACACGCACACACACACACACACACACACACATACACACACAATCATACACACACACACACACACACGCACACACTCATACACACACACACACAGTTTTCAGAGGAAATTAAATTGTTTTTTTAAAGGACAATTTTTTTATCGGGCAAGGCTATGTAATTAACTACTCACTGACTCACTGACTCACTGACTCACTGACTCATACACCTCCCTCCCTCCCCTCCCTCCCTCCCTCCCTCCCTCCCTCCCTCCCCCCCTCACCATTTCAGTAGACATTCCTCTTTTGAACTTTCTCTTTAATTAAATTTTCCGCTCCATTAAAAGCCAGCTAGTGTGTGTGTGTGTGTGTGTGTGTGTGTGTGTGTGTGTGTGTGTGTGTGTGTGATTAAAGCCAGCTAGCTAAGGCCTTTTCGGGGTGATTTGCTGTCCACTCTCTGGAAAACATAGGTTTGCCTCCCAAATAGCACCCTATTCCCTATATTCCCTATACATTTCCAAAGGCTCTGGTCAAAAGTAGTGTACTATATAAGGAATAGGGTGTCATTTGGGATGCAGCCATAGAGGTTTTTACATTTTCCCCTAAAATGTCCACTTCCTCACCAGTGATTCAGTGATGTGTTCCGAGAACTAGGGTATATATCAGGGGGTTTGGAGAAAGGGGGAGAAGACAGGGGGGAGAAGAGAGGGGGAATGGGGAAGAAGAGAGTGGGAATGGGGAAGAAGAGAGGGGGATGGGAAAGAAGAGAGGGGGATGGGGAAGAAGAGAGGGGGAATGGGAAGAAGAGAGGGGGATTGGGGAAGAAGAGAGGGGGATTGGGGAAGAAGAGAGGGGGATGGGGAAGAAGAGAGGGGGATGGAGAAGAAGAGGGGGATTGGAGAAGAAGAGAGGGTGATTGGGGAAGAAGAGAGGGGGATTGGGGAAGAAGAGAGGGGGATGGGGAAGAAGAGAGGGGGATGGAGAAGAAGAGGGGGATTGGAGAAGAAGAGAGGGTGATTGGGGAAGAAGAGAGGGGGATTGGGGAAGAAGAGAGGGGGATTGGGGAAGAAGAGAGGAGGATTGGGGAAGAAGGGAGGGGGATTGGGGAAGAAGAGAGGGGGATGGGGCAGAAGAGAGGGGGATGTGGAAGAAGAGAGGGGGATCGGGGAAGAAGGGAGGGGGATTGGGGAAGAAGAGAGGGGGATTGGAGAAGAAGAGAGGGGGAATGGGGAAGAAGAGAGGGGGATTGGAGAAGAAGAGAGGGGGAATGGGGAAGAAGAGAGGGGGATGGGAAGAAGAGAGGGGGAATGGGGAAGAAGAGAGGGGGAATGGGGAAGAAGAGAGGGGGATGGGGAAGAAGAGAGGGGGATGGGTAAGAAGAGAGGGGGATGGGGAAGAAGAGAGGGGGATTGGAGAAGAATAGAGGGGGAATGGGGAAGAAGAGAGGGGGATTGGGGAAGAAGAGAGGGGGATTGGAGAAGAAGAGAGGGGGAATGGGGAAGAAGAGAGGGGGATGGGTAAGAAGAGAGGGGGATGGGTAAGAAGAGAGGGGGATTGGAGAAGAAGAGAGGGGGAATGGGGAAGAAGAGAGGGGGATGGGAAGAAGAGAGGGGGAATGGGGAAGAAGAGAGGGGGATTGGGGAAGAAGAGAGGGGGATTGGAGAAGAAGAGAGGGGGAATGGGGAAGAAGAGAGGGGGATGGGGAAGAAGAGAGGGGGATGGGTAAGAAGAGAGGGGGATGGGGAAGAAGAGAGGGGGATTGGAGAAGAATAGAGGGGGAATGGGGAAGAAGAGAGGGGGATTGGGGAAGAAGAGAGGGGGATTGGAGAAGAAGAGAGGGGGAATGGGGAAGAAGAGAGGGGGATGGGTAAGAAGAGAGGGGGATGGGTAAGAAGAGAGGGGGATTGGAGAAGAAGAGAGGGGGATGGGGAAGAAGAGAGGGGGATTGGAGAAGAAGAGAGGGGGATTGGGGAAGAAGAGAGGGGGATGGGGAAGAAGAGAGGGGGATGGGGAAGAAGAGAGGGGGAATGGAGAAGAAGAGAGGGGGATTGGTGAAGAAGAGAGGGGGATGGGGAAGAAGAGAGGGGGAATGGAGAAGAAAGGGGGATTGGTGAAGAAGAGAGGGGGTAGTGGAAGAAGAGAGGGGGATTGGAGAAGAAGAGAGGGGGATTGGGGAAGAAGAGAGGGGGAATGGAGAAGAAGAGAGGGGGATTGGTGAAGAAGAGAGGGGGTTGGGGAAGAAGAGAGGGGGAATGGAGAAGAAAGGGGGATTGGTGAAGGAGAGAGGGGGTAGTGGAAGAAGAGAGGGGGATTGGAGAAGAAGAGAGGGGGATTGGGGAAGAAGAGAGGGGGAATGGGGAAGAAGTATAAACATTGTATAGGCCAACCCAGCCAGGATGATGGGTGAGTGTGATTGGCGTTGGTAGTTGGTAGTATTGGTAGTATTGATTGGCGTTCTAACTCTACCAATGTAACACAGAGAGTATGTTTACATGCACACTAATAATTCAACATTAAACTGAGTATGGCAGTAGTCATGTAAACACCTTACTCTGTTTATCTCGATCGGCATGAAGTCAAAATTGAAATAAGCAAACGCTGATTAAAACACCTGGTTTTCTGAGCCATCTTTGAATTATAAACACCACAGCGGTGTATTTGTTCTGTGCATGTGCCAGCACCAGCCGAGAGCCTCCCTCAGTAGAGCGAATGAAGTGAGTTCAGAACAACTGAAAGTTTGCATCCTAGAAATATTTTTCACATACAAACTATAAATGTCTGAACTAGGCTTCGCAAAAATAACATGGTGGAACGTTTACTTTGATTGGCAATTTTCTGCATTTATCAAAGTCCCATCAGGTAGCCTGATTTCAGATGTGTCCATGTAAACAGGTTTATTAGGGAAATTGTTCTTCTTGCAAAGCATGTCAATGTTTAAATCAAACTATTTTATTAATCTGACTATCCATAATTGTATTATTGTGTGCATGTAACCATACTCAGTGTGATGCTAGTTAGATTTGGCCTCTGTTTGTAAAGACCTGCTGGTTGTTGATTTGTTCTCTGATGTGTGTGTGTGTGTGTGTGTGTGTGTGTGTGTGTGTGTGTGTGTGTGTGTGTGTGTGTGTGTGTGTGTGTGTGTGTGTGTGTGTGTGTGTGTGTGTGTGTGTGTTGGTAATGCATCTCTCTCTCAAGCCCACAGAAACAGATGTACTGAACAAACTGTCTCTCTCATTCTATTTGTTCTGCAGTTTCTCTTCTTTTACTGTCTGGTGTCACCTTATTTTACTGTCTGTTGTCACCTTATTTTACTGTCTGTTGTCACCTTATTTTACTGTCTGGTGTCACCTTATTTTACTGTCTGTTGTCACCTTATTTTACTGTCTGTTGTCACCTTCTTTTACTGTCTGTTGTCACCTTCTTCTTTTACTGTCTGTTGTCACCTTATTTCACTGTCTGCTGTCACCTTTTTTTACTGTCTGTTGTCACCTTTTTCGTTTACTGTCTGTTGTCACCTTCTTCTTTACTGTCTGTTGTCACCTTATTTTACTGTCTGTTGTCACCTTCTTTTACTGTCTGTTGTCACCTTCTTCTTTACTGTCTGTTGTCACCTTCTTCTTTACTGTCTGTTGTCACCTTATTTTACTGTCTGTTGTCACCTTCTTCTTTACTGTCTGTTGTCACCTTATTTTACTGTCTGTTGTCACCTTATTTACTGTCCGTTGTTACCTTCTTCTTTACTGTCTGGTGTCACCTTCTTCTTTACTGTCTGTTGTCACCTTCTTCTTTACTGTCCGTTGTCACCTTCTTCTTTTACTGTCCGTTGTTACCTTCTTCTTTACTGTCTGGTGTCACCTTCTTCTTTACTGTCTGTTGTCACCTTCTTCTTTACTGTCTGTTGTCACCTTATTTTACTGTCTGTTGTCACCTTCTTCTTTACTGTCTGTTGTCACCTTATTTTACTGTCTGTTGTCACCTTATTTTACTGTCTGTGGTCACCTTCTTATTTTACTTTCTGTTGTCACCTTATTTTACTGTCTGTTGTCACCTTATTTATTTACTCTGTCTAAATGGGGCTACGTTCGCTGTCAGCCTTATTAAATAACTCTCTCTAAATGGGGCTACGTTCGCTGTCAGCCTTATTAAATAACTCTCTCTAAATGGGGCTACGTTCACTGTCAGCCTTATTAAATAACTCTCTCTAAATGGGGCTACGTTCGCTGTCAGCCCTATTAAATAACTCTCTCTAAATGGGGCTACGTTCGCTGTCAGCCTTATTAAATAACTCTCTCTAAATGGGGCTACGTTCGCTGTCAGCCTTATTAAATAACTCTCTCTAAATGGGGCTACGTTCGCTGTCAGCCTTATTAAATAACTCTCTCTAAATGGGGCTACGTTCACTGTCAGCCTTATTAAATAACTCTGTCTAAATGGGGCTACGTTCACTGTCAGCCTTATTAAATAACTCTGTCTAAATGGGGCTACGTTCACTGTCAGCCTTATTAAATATCTCTGTCTAAATGGGGCTACGTTCACTGTCAGCCTTATTAAATAACTCTGTCTAAATGGGGCTACGTTCGCTGTCAGCCTTATTAAATAACTCTCTCTAAATGGGGCTACGTTCACTGTCAGCCTTATTAAATAACTCTCTCTAAATGGGGCTACGTTCGCTGTCAGCCTTATTAAATAACTCTCTCTAAATGGGGCTACGTTCGCTGTCAGCCTTATTAAATAACTCTCTCTAAATGGGGCTACGTTCACTGTCAGCCTTATTAAATAACTCTGTCTAAATGGGGCTACGTTCACTGTCAGCCTTATTAAATAACTCTGTCTAAATGGGGCTACGTTCACTGTCAGCCTTATTAAATAACTCTCTCTAAATGGGGCTACGTTCACTGTCAGCCTTATTAAATAACTCTCTCTAAATGGGGCTACGTTCACTGTCAGCCTTATTAAATAACTCTCTCTAAATGGGGCTACGTTCGCTGTCAGCCTTAATAAATAACTCTGTCTAAATGGGGCTACGTTCACTGTCAGCCTTATAAAATATCTCTCTCTAAATGGGGCTACGTTCACTGTCAGCCTTATTAAATAACTCTCTCTAAATGGGGCTATGTTCACTGTCGCACACTGTTTCTGAGACATCTGTCACCGTCACAAACCGTTTGCAGTGCCTCTGTTTATTAGTCGGACTAATTTGTTTGAGGTGTAAATTGATAGCGAGCATTTCAGATGTGTTGACGTTGTGTCGTGTTGTTAATGTCTTTGTCAGTGTTGTTTACATGGATCAATAGAAATGTCTTAGTATGACCTAGCCTAGTCATTATTCATATTTGTTGACAATGTGTTGTTGCTGTTGTTATTGATATCTTTGTCAGGTTTGTTTACATGACGGGGTAATGTGATGGATGAATAGAAATGTCTTAGTACTCATAACTATACTTGTCATGGTGGATGTCATACAGGTCACTAATTCAATCAATACATACAGGATCTTCTCTTCTTCTACAGTACTTTATGACACAAGTATACTTGTCACTTACAGTATTCTTTCAAGACTGCTCTATTTTCTTCTATTTTCACACTACTTACTGTACCTTCAACCCAACCGGCTGTTATGCGCTCTCTCTCTCTCTCTCTCTCTCTCTCTCTCTCTCTCTCTCTCTCTCTCTCTCTCTCTCTCTCTCTCTCTCTCTCTCTCTCTCTCTCTCTCTCTCTCTCTCTCTCTCTCTCTCTCTCTCTCTCTCTCAATTCAAAGGGCTTTATTGTCATGGGAAACATGTGTTAACATTGCCAAAGCAAGTGAAATAGATAAAAAACAAAAGTGAAATAAACAATAAAGAACAGTAAATATTACTCTCACAGAAGTTCCAAGGGGAATAGAGACATTTCATATGTCATATTATGTATATAGACAGTGTTGTAACAATGTGCAATTAGTTAAAGTTCAAAAGGGAAAATAAATAAACAAAAATATGGGTTTTATTTACAATGGTGTTTGTTCTTCACTGGTTGCCCTTTTCTTGTTGTAACAGGTCACAAATCTTGCTGCTGTGATGGCACACTGTGGTATTTCACCCAATAGATATGGGAGTTTATCAAAATTGGATTAGTTTGTTTTCTAATTCTTTGTGGGTCTGTGTAATCTGTGGGAAATATGTGTCTCTAATATGGTCATACATTTGGCAGGAGGTTAGGAAGTGCAGCTCAGTTACCACCGCATTGTGTGAGCAGTGGGCACATAGCCTGTCTTCACTTGAGAGCCAGGTCTGCCTCCGGCGGCCTCTCAAAATATCAAGGCTCTGCTCACTGAGTCTTTCCGTAGTCAAAGATTTCCTTAATTTTGGGTCAGTCACAGTGGTCAGGTATTCTGCCACTGTGTACTCTCTGTTTAGGGCCAAATATCATTCTAGTTTGCTCTGTTCTTTTGTTAATTCTTTCCAATGTGTCAAGTAATTATCTTTTTGTTTTCTCATGATTTGGTTGGGTCTAATTGTGTTGCTGTCCGGGGTTCTGTTTGTGTTTGTGAACAGAGCCCAAGGACCAGCTTGCTTAGGGGACTCTTCTCCAGGTTCATCTCTCTATAGGTGATGGCTTTGTTATGGAAGGTTTTGAAATCGCTTCCTTTTAGGTGGTTGTAGAATTTAACGGCTATTTTCTGGAGTTTTATAATTAGCATTATTTGGTGTTTAACGTTGTACACTGAGGATATTTTTCCATGATAATGCAGGGGATTTCCCCAAGGTTGCTGTTGACGCTTATCAAGTTTATCTCCACTTTTGTGGTTTGAGGTGATCGGTCCTTGGATCCAAATATTGGGGAAGATGCCAGAGTTGAGGATGATGTTAAAGAGTTTACGGTGTGTATAGCCAATTTGATTTTGTGGTCTGTATATTTTATCATGTACCTTAGGATACCATCAACACACAGGCCTTTTTGGGTTGGAGGGTTTCTATTTTGTCCTGCAGTTCATTCAATGTAATTGGAGATCCCAGTGGGTTTGTCTCGCTCTCGCTCACCTTGACAGTGTTATGCATGATGATCCCCGGCCGTTGTATTGGCCAGTGCAATGGTGAGAAATGTCTCGGTCCCCGGCACAAAAACGTCGTGCTATCCAGGAGCACGAGTAGAGGACATCAATAAGCTGCTCCCAAAACATTTTAAATCCTCATCAGGAAATTGAGTTTGTCATTGTTCATGTGGGATTCAATGTCATTATTTTGGGCAGCTCAGAGCAGCTGAAGATGGATTTTTAGAAAACTGATTGGGTCACTGCTTTACACCAACAAATGCCCCATAATATCTGTCCCTGTGCCCTCCCTAAACCGTGGCATTGGACATTTCAGCAGACTTGTGGCCCTCCATAACTGACAACGAGACTATTGCAGCTCTGTGGGTGTAACATTTATTGACAATGTTGGTACCTTCTGGAAACAATGCTTGTTTTATAAGGAGGATGAGATCCACCCAAATCATTTGGGTTCCTGGTTCCTTTCACAGCATTATAAGGCTGTGTTGAGACAAGGACTTATCAATGACCCAAGCCTTTCACAGCATTATAAGGCTGTGTTGAGACAAGGACTTATCAATGACCCAAGCCTTTCACAGCATTATAAGGCTGTGTTGAGACAAGGACTTATCAATGACCCAAGCCCAGCACAGTTATGACATCAAATCACATTTTATTGGTCACATACACAGGGTTAGTGAGTGTTATTGCGAGTGTAGCGAAATGCTTGTGCTTCTAGTTCCGACAGTGCAGCAATATCTAACATGTAATCTAACAATTCCACAACAACTACCTAATACACACAAATCTAAGTAAATATATGGATGAGCAATGACAGAGCAGCATAGGTAAGATGCAATAGATGGTATAAAATACAGTATATACATATGAGATGAGTAATGTAAGATATGTAAACACTATTAAAGTGACTAGTGATCCATTTATTAAAGTCTGTATGTAGGCAGCAGCCTCTCTGTGTTAGTGATGGCTGTTTAACAGTCTGATGGCCTTGAGATAGAAGCTGTTTTTCAGTCTCTCGGTCCCTGCCTTGATGCACCTGTACTGACCTCGCCTTCTGGATGGTAGCGGGGTGAACAGGCAGTGGCTCGGGTGGTTGTTGTCCTTGATGATCTTTTTGGCCTTCCTGTGACATCGGGTGGTGTAGGTGTCCTGGAGGGCAGGTAGTTCGCCTCCGGTGATGCGTTGTGCAGACCGCACCACCCTCTGGAGAGCGTAGCGGTTGAGGGCGGTGCAGTTGCCATACCAGGCGGTGATACAGCCCGACAGGATGCTCTCAATTGTGCATCTGTAAAAGTTTGTGAGTGTTTTAGATGACAAGGCACATTTCTTCAGCCTCCTGAGGTTGAAGTGGCGCTGCTGCGCCTTCTTCACAACGCTGTCTGTGTGGGTGGACCATTTCAGTTTGTCCGTAATGTTTTCCCCCGAGGAACTTAAAACTTTCCACCTTCTCCACTGCTGTCCCGTCAATATGGATAGGGGGGTGTTCCCTCCTTTGTTTTCCTGACACCACACTCTGAGTGCCCTCACCTCCTCCCTGTAGGCTGTCTCATCATTGTTGGTAATCAAGCCCACTACTGTAGTGTTGTCTGCTAACTTGATGATTGAGTTAGAGGTGTGCATGGCCACGCAGTCATGGGTGAACAGGGAGTACAGAAGGGGGCTGAGGACGCACCCTTGTGGGGCCCCTGTATTGATTATCAGCGAAGTGGAGATGTTGTTTCCTACCTTCACCACCAGTTTATCCCTACCATTGTGTCGCTGAGTTGTCGTAATGCTTCAGCAAATGTACTGTTTCTGAAACTCACTTAGATAATACCTTTGATGATATAGTGGCATCAACACATGGTTATAACATCTACAGAAAGTACAGAAATGCCAAAGGTGGAGGTGTTGCTGTTTATATTCAGAACCACATTCCTGTAAAACTTAGAGATGATCTCATGTTAAATATTGTTGAAGTAATATGGCTACAGGTTCATCTGCCTCACCTAAAGCCCATTCTTGTTGGCAGCTGCTATAGACCACCAAGTGCTAAGAGTCAGTATCTGGATAACATGTGTGAAATGCTTGATGATGTATGTGATATCAACAGAGAGGTATATTTTCTTGAGCTGACCACTTAAGAAAAAGGTTCACACTATAACCAGTGCCTGCAACCTGGTTCAGGGGACCAGTCAACCTACCAGGGTAGTTACGAACAGCACAGAAATGAAATCATCAACATGTATTGATCACATCTTAACTAATGTTGCAGAAATTTGCTTTAAAGCAGTATCCAAATCCATCGGATGTAGCGATCACAATAGTAGCCATATCTAGGAAAACCAAAGTTCCAAAGGCTGTACCTAATATAGTGTATAAGACGTCATACAATAAGTTATGTAGCGATTCCTATGTTGTTGATGTAAATAATTATAATATTTATTTTTTATTTTTTTAAGGGGCGGATCAGCTTAATATTGTGGAAAGATTGTTGCTTCCATCAATGTAATTGTCTGCATCATTTCCAATCCGCCATATATTTTTTGGGGGTAAATATATACATCCATATACATACACGTACATACACATATACACATATATACATACACATACCTATATAGACATACATACTTGTTTTTTTTAAAAATATATCTTTATTATTCCCTGCAAACCCTACCACCCTTCCCCCAATTGGAGTAAACTAACTAACAATAACACTTAGGCTTCTACCTTCAGTTTATACATATTATTCACATTTTACAGACAATCTATTATACAATAGTTACATTTTGTTTGTTTTTAGTCCTTCCTCTATTTCTGATGTCCGTCCAGTTTGATTTCTATTTGTAACTGTGCTATTTCACAACATTTCTGAACCTATGTACATTTTACAGACCCCGTATGTTTTACATTGGTTAACTTGTTATTAGTCCCACCCTTCAGCTCCATTCAACCCCTCCCATCTATCTCTCAGCATCATCCATTTTGGATTTCTATTTGCCATATATTTTTCAACTGTGCTGTGATGCTTCACAAAAGTACTGAACCTTTATATTCTCATAGTTTCTACAGATTGTAAATTAAAAATATATTTTTTTGCTAAAATAATTATTATATTATTGATGGATTGACTATGGCTTTTCAAATCACCCAGTATTGCTATCTGCAACGTTAGTTCTAGGCAAATTTTGCAATTCTTCTGCCATTCCTTGACCTGTGACCAAAAATGAGCTACATATGGACAATACCAAAATAAATGATCTAATGACTCTGCCTCCTCACAGCAACATCTGCAGAGCTGGGAAGGTTGTATCCCCCATATATATAACATTCTATTGGTTGCAAGAATGTTGTATAGTAATTTAAATAGAAACATTTGAAGTTTTGAATCCTGCGTTGTTTTGCGTATCAATTCATAAACCATGTGCCATGGAATGGGTACATCGAAAATCTCTTCCCAACTATTTAGCAATTTATATGGCACAGCTGTCAGTTGTTTGGTCCTTAAATGAAATTGGTATATGTTTTTATTTATCACTATTTTCTTTAAACATTTATGGTCTTTAATGCAGGGCTGGCAGACAAGTTCCTTACTTTTTCCCCTTCTACTTGCCTCTTCCATTTTTGTGGTAATGCTGCAGTTAGTTGGTTGTAATTTTGGGTACAGCAGACATTTCCATATGTCTGTGTTAGCTGCATGTGTGACATAACTCCACCAGTCCTATTTATGATATCATTCACTAAAATGATACCTTTTTTAAACGTTTCTTCAAAAAATATGTTTTTTTTAATCAATTAGTATATTTGAGTTTAACCACAATATTTGTTGTATTATTTGTTCTGTCTTTTCAGGTGGATTAAACTGAAATTGCAACCAACTTTCTAAGACTTGTTTAAAAATAACGATATTTTGGAGATTATGTCCTTTTTAAACAACGGAAAGTAAGCAGGTGTAATCTGAATAAAGGAAAAAGGCCATTCTTGAACATAGGATGAGACATTCGTACCAATTTACTAGAGAACCAGTTTGGATTTAAGTATAACTTTTGTATGACTGATTTTAATTTTATTTTACCTTTATTTAACTAGGCAAGTCAGTTTAGAACTAATTCTTATTTTCAATGACGGCCTAGGAACACTGGGTTAACTGCCTTGTTCAGGGGCAGAATGACAGATTTTTAACGTGTCAGCTCAGAGATTTGATCTAGCAACCTTTCGATTACTAGTCCAACGCTCTAACCACTAGGCTACCTGCCGCTAGGCTGATGCCTTTATTGAGAGGTCTAATGCTTTAATATTTAATCATTTCTGCCCTCTGAATTCATATTCGTTATATAAATAGGCCCTTTTAATTTTGTTTGGCTTGCCATTCGAAATAAAATGGAATATTTTTTGTTCATATAATTTAAAAAGCAGGTCACTAGGTGTAGGCAAAACCATAAGCAAATAGGTAAACTGTGATATGACTAAAGAGTTAATCAGGGTGATTTTTCCACAAATAGACAGGTATTCTCCTTTCCATGGTAACAAGATCTTATCTATTTTTTTAACTTTCTATATAAATGTATTGGAGTGAGATAATTTCTTTCTTTTGGGATTTGTATACCGAGTATGTCCATAGTACACTAATAATATAGTACACATCATAATTTGGTTTTAATCCAGAGATGATAGCAAAAGTATCTAGATCCTCTATGAGGCCGTGGAGAGACTCTAATTGTGGTTTTAAAAGAAAACACGAATCATCAGCGTACAATGACACCTTAGTTTTTAAGCCACAGATTTCTAATCCCTTAATATTATTGTTGGATCTAATTTTAACAGCAAACATTTCGATGGTAATAATAAATAGATATGCCAATAGTGGACAACCTTGTTTTACTCCTCTAGATAGTTTAAAACTTTCTGAGATTTAGCCATTATTTACTATTTTACACCTTGGGTTATTATACATAACTTTAACCCATTTTATAAGAGATTCCCCAAAATTGAAATATTCTAGGCATTTATATATAAACTCCAGTCATACTTTATCAAAAGCCTTTTCAAAATCAGCTATGGAAACCAGGCCTGGTGTCCCCAATATTTCATAATATTCTATTGTTTCCAGTACTTGTCTTATATTATCTCCAATGTATTGTCCATGAAAAAACTTGTTTGATTAGGATTAATAATATCTGACAATAGTTTCTTAATTCTATGCGCCAAGCATTTTGCTAGGATGTTTGCATCACAGCACTGAAGTGTAAGAGGTCTCCACATTTTTTAAATGGGCTGGATCTTTATATATACGACTTGGGTCCTGTTTCAGTTATACCGATATCAGACCTTCTTATTGCGTGTCTGATAATCTACCATTTATATAGGAGTGGTTAAAACATGCTAATAATGGTCCTCTGAGTAGAAAAGTTTGGTAAGTTTGGTATGCCATTCAGCCCAGACGTTTTCCCAGACTTAAAGGCTTTAATTGCATCAAGACGTTCCTCCTCTGTAATTTGGCCATCACATGAGTCTTTCTGTATAGATGTTAATTTTACATTATTAATAGGGAAAAAATCCATACAATTAGATTCGGTTAGTGGAGATGGAGGAGACTGAAACGAAAACATATTCTTAAAATACTTTACTTCCTCTTTCAAAATATAATATGGTGAATCATTGTGTGATTCCATCATTTATTAAAAAAAATTGGTAGCATTTCTATATTGAAGATTGAAAAATAATTTGGTGCATTTTTCCCAATATTCCATCCAGTTCGCTTTATTTTTCTAATATATTACACTGGATCTTTCTTGAATATGTTCCTCCATTTCTTTTTGTTTTCCTTCTAACTTATTCTCTGCCTCTATGGTACAGTTTTTATTGCTTTCTAACTGTACTGTTAGTCCTTTCCTTTGTTAATATGGACTCTTTTGATCTAAATTTATTTTGTTTTATAGATGAGTACTGAATTGCATGGCCTCTAAAGGCACATGTTGTGACGTTAGCTAGGAGTGGTGGGTGTGGAGTCAGGCACAGGTTCCAGAAAGGACGTATTTATTCCAAATATGGTCACGCCATTGACCACAAAACGGGACCACAAAACGGGACACCAAACAATCCGTAATGATACAGAACACAAACCTCCACTGACAGAACAGAAAATAAGCCCGCACAAAAGCAGGCGGGCCCTGAAGGCTTAAATAGCCCCGAATTAACCACAAACAAGGAACAGGTGAAAACAATCATGACAAAACCAACAGAAAAGGAAAGTCGTGACACATGTAAAACATATGTGTTGGTCTGTGTTGTGTAATGAGGTTCAACCAGACGCTGCACTTGACACATTTCTGATTGGCTTATTCCAGTTACTAATAATCATGCACCCATTAAGAAAATGACTTTAAAAACGATTAAATCCCTGTGGATTGATGAGGAATTGGAAAATTGTATGGTTGAGAGGGATGAGGCAAAAGGAATGGCAAATAAGTCTGGCTGCACAACCGATTGGCAAACGTACTGCAAATTGAGAAATCATGTGACTAAACAAAGAACAATTAGATAAAGAATGATAGTAAAAAGTAAAACGTTTTGGAGCTTAAATGACGTTTTTGCCAAAAAGGCAAACTCAGCTCCATCATTCATTGAATCAGATGGCTCATTCATCACAAAGCCAAGTGATATTGCCAACTACTTTAATGTTTTTTTCATTGGCAAGGTAAGCAAATTTATGTATGACATGCCAGCAACAAATGCTGACACTACAAGTATAACAACTGATCAAATTATGAAAGACAAGCATTGTTATTTAGAATTCTGTAAAGTGAGTGTGGAAGAAGTGAAAAATGATTGTTGTCTCAACGATGACAAGCCACCGGGGTCTGACAACTTGGATGGAAAATTACTGAGGATAATAGCAGATGATATTGCCACTGCTATTTGCCACATCTTCAATCTAAGGCTACTAGAAGTGTGTGCCCTCAGACCTGGAGGGAAGCTAAAGTCATTCTTCTACCCAAGAATAGTAAAGCCCCTTTTACTGGCTCAAATAGCCCACCAATCAGCCTGTTACCAACCTTAGTAAACTTCTGGAAAAAATGGTGTTTGACCAGATACAATGCTATTTTACTGTAAACAAACTGACAACACACTTTCAGCATGCTTATAGGGGAAAACATTCAACAAGCACAGCACTTACACAAATGACAGATGATTGGCTGAAATGTAGGATAAAAAAGATTGTGGGGGCTGTTTTGTTAGACTTGTGGCTTTTGACATTATCGATCATATTCTGCTGATGGAAATACATATGTGTTATGGCTTTACACCCCCTGTCTACCTGTCTAACAGAACCCAGCGGGTGTTCTTTAATGGAAGCCTCTCCAACATAATCCAGGTAGAATCAGGAATTCAGCTGTCTAGGCCCCTTACTTTTTTCAACCTTTACTAACAACATGCCACTGGCCTTGAGTAAAGCCAATGTGTCTATGTATGTGGATGACTCAACACTATTGACGTCAGCTACTACAGAGAGTGAAATCACTGCAACACTTAATGAAGAGCTGCAGTTAGTTTCAGAATGGGTGGCAAGGAATGAGTCAGTCCTAAATATTTCCAAAACTAAAAGCATTGTATGTGGGACAAATCACTCACTAAACCCTAAACCTCAACTAAATCTTGTAGTCAGTGGTGTGGAAATTGAGCAAGTTGAGGGACTAAACTGCTTGGAGTAACCCTGGATTGTAAACTGTCATGGTCAAAACATGTTAATACAACAGTAGCTAAAATGGGTAGAAGTCTGTCCATAATACAGCGATGTTCTGCCTTCTTAACAACACTATCAAGCTGGAGACTTATATCTCCCTCACTAACTTTAAGCATCAGCTGTTTACCGAGCAGTTTACCGATCATTGTACTTGTACATAGACCATCTGTAAATAGCCCACCCAACTAGCTCATCCCCATATTGTTTTTTTTCTTTCTCCTTTCTACCCCAGTATCTCTACTTGCACATTCATCTGCACATCTATCACTCCAGTGTTTAATTGCTAAATTGTAATTATTTCACCACTATGGCCTATTTATTGCCTTACCTCCCTAATCTTCTACATTTGCACACACTGTATATAGACTTTTCTATTGTGTATTTGACTATACGTTTGTTTATATGTAACTCTGTGTTGTTTGTGTCACACTGCTTTGGTCGCAGTTGTAAATGAGTTGTAAACTTGTTCTCAACTGGCCTACCTGGTTAAATAAAGGGGAAATAAAAAAAATATAAAAAAATCAACAAACATAGCTAAGATGGGTTGAAGTCTGTCCATAATAAAGCGATGCTCTGCCTTCATCACAACACTATCAACAAGGCAGGTCCTACAGACTCTAGTTTTGTCGCACCTGGACTACTGTTCGGTCGTGTTGTCAGGTGCCACAAAGAGGGACCTGGGAAAATTACAGTTGTCTCAGACCCATTAACACTGCATGGCCAGAGCTAATGCGTGCCATTTGGCCTAATTCACTGAACATGGTGTGTGTGTGTGTACAGTGTGAATGTGCATGTGTGTGTGTGTGTGTGTGTGTTTGATGGTGTAATTCACTGAAAATGGGTAATTGTGCCTAACTTGTGTTCAATTTGTAACTGTCAGCCAGCCAGACTGATGCAGAGATGTGGCACAGAGGACAGGAATGATGGATAGAGTGGACTGGACATGAGACAGAGAGAGAGGGGAGAGGGAAAAGAGGGGGGAGATAGAGGGTGGATACAAGGAGAGAGAGACCGAGAGAGAGAGAGAGAGAGGGAAAAGAGGGGGGAGATAGAGGGTGGATACAAGGAGAGAGGGACCGAGAGAGAGAGAGGATCAAGACAGATTGAGGGGTCTTGACAGAACAGAGGGAGGTGGAGAGAAGAGGACAGACAGATACAAATGGGGACGGCCAGTTAGACAAGGTGAAAGATCGATAGAAGGAGAGTTACGTGGGAGATAATGAACGACAGAAAGATTGACAGAGAGCAAGAACAACAGCAATATATTCCAGCCGACTTCTCTCCATCCATCTGCAATCCTTTCTTAAGGATAAATGGAGAGACAGGGAGAGGAAAAAGAGAGACAGAGGGAATAGCGAGAGAGAGAGAGCGAGAGAGAGAGAGATATTCAACAGCCTTCCCTGTAGTTCAACTGGTCTCCTGTGGAACCTTTCAAAAGAGTAGGCCATTAGAAGTCTCTCCACATGCATATATATATATATATATAGAGAGAGACAGAGACAGAGAGAGAGAGAGGGATCAGAGGGATGAGAGAGAGAGAGAGAGAGAGGGTGAGAGGGGATGAGAGAGAGATGGAGAGAGAGGGATGAGAGGGGTATGAGGGAGAGACAGAAAGACAGAGAGAGAGAGAGGGATGAGAGGGGATGAGAGAGTGATGGAGAAAGAGAGAGAGAGGGATGAGAAGGGTATGAGGGAGAGACAGAAAGACAGAGAGAGAGAGGGGGGTGAGAGAGGGGTAAGGCTCAATAGGAAGAGAGGAATAGAGAGGGAGAGAGAGAGATAGGGATCAGAGGGATGAGAGAGAGAGAGAGTGAGGGGATGAGAGAGAGATGGAGAGAGAGAGAGAGGGGGATGAGAAGGGTATGAGGGAGAGAGAGAGTGAGAGGGGATGAGAGAGAGATGGAGAGAGAGAAAGAGAAAGAGAGAGAGGGATGAGAGGGGTATAAGGGAGAGACAGAAAGACAGAAAGAGAGAGCGGGATGAGAGGGGGGTGAGAGAGGGGTAAGGCTCAATAGGAGGAGAGGAATAGAGAGGGAGAGATAAATCATGTTTTAGCTGCATTAATGTTCTTAAGCTGTGCCGGGAGCTATCGAGCTCTCACTGGGCTTCTGTGTGTGTGTGTCTGTCTCAGTCTGGGCTTCTGTGTGTGTCTGTTACAGTCTGGGCTCCTGTGTGTGTGTGTGTCTGTCTCAGTCTGGGCTTCTGTGTGTGTGTGTCTGTTTTGTCTGTCTCAGTCTGGGCTCCTGTGTGTGTGTGTGTCTGTCTCAGTCTGGGCTTCTGTGTGTGTGTCTGTCTCAGTCTGGGCTTCTCTGTGTGTGTGTGTCTGTTACAGTCTGGGCTCCTGTGTGTGTGTGTGTCTGTCTCAGTCTGTGTGCATGTGTGTGTAAACTCATTAGTCTATACAAGGAGACTGGTTATAAAGGGATTAAGCAGACATGAAGAAGCGTACATAGGTTTAAAATACAGGAAGAAGGAATACATAGAGAGAGAATACGTTGATTGAATTAGTATAGTTATGAGTACTAAGACATTTCTATTCATCCATCACATTACACCACCATGTAAACAAACCTGACAGAGATATCAATAACAACAACAACACATTGTTGGCTACCCGTCCTGTTGGGGGAGGAAGCAGAGAGCTGTGGGTTGGCAACACACTACATTGTTGGCTACCCGTCCTGTTGGGGGAGGAAGCAGAGAGCTGTGGGTTGGCAACACACTACATTGTTGGCTACCCGTCCTGTTGGGGGAGGAAGCAGAGGGCTGTGGGTTGGCAACACACTACATTGTTGGCTACCCGTCCTGTTGGGGGAGGAAGCAGAGGGCTGTGGGTTGGCAACACACTACATTGCTGCCTCCAATAAGATGAGGGACAGTGTCTGACAGACCAACCAACCTGCACATGTCCTCTATGCTTATTGTTATTGTGTGGTTCTTTTGATCCTCGATTATTGTTGTTACTGTTGTCCCGTTGACAATATTGATTATTATCGTTAATCATGTTAATATTGTAAATCTCCAAAGTAAACTTTGGCAGTATTTACATTGTTACATCATGCCAATGAAGCAAATTGAATTGAATTGAACATTTAGAGAGGGGGGGTGGAGAGACAGAGAGAGGGATGGAGAACAGAATGAGAGAGAGAGAGGTGGGGGTAGAGAGACAGAGAGAGGGATGGAGAACAGAACGAGAGAGAGAGAGGGATGGAGAACAGAAAGAGAGAGAGAGGGATGGAGAACAGAAAGAGAGAGAGAGGGATGGAGAACAGAAAGAGAGAGA
>NW_024058109.1:42500-67532 GCF_016432855.1 Salvelinus namaycush
ACACACACACACACACACACACACACACAAAACACGCTCTGAATGCAACATAATAAATATGCTAACAGCGTGGCACCTTGAATGTCATTTTGGACTCATTAATTCAGTGGTTACATGGTTAAAATAGAAGGAACTCAGGCTTCCCGAGTGGCGCTGGGGAGTTGCAGCGATGAGACAGGATCGCAATTGGATATCATGAAAAGGGGAGTATTAAAAACAGAAACAAGTCAAAGGGTTAAGTTTCAGTATTATTTCTGAGTGGTTTGTGGAAGATTTAAACACGTATTTATTTTAACAATGTGCTGTTTCCATCAAGTATCATCAAGTACTCTCCCTGCTTGTTAGAGCTTTGTGAACTGCTGTGGTACACTGGTATCAGTAGTGTGCTCTGACTCTGAGCCTCGTGAGGTCAGGCCCAGTGCTGTGGTACAGTGGTATCAGTAGTGTGCTCTGACTCTGAGTCTCGTGAGGTCAGGCCCAGTGCTGTGGTACAGTGGTATCAGTAGTGTGCTCTGACTCTGAGCCTCGTGAGGTCAGGCCCAGTGCTGTGGTACAGTGGTATCAGTAGTGTGCTCTGACTCTGAGTCTCGTGAGGTCAGGCCCAGTGCTGTGGTACAGTGGTATCAGTAGTGTGCTCTGACTCTGAGTATCGTGAGGTCAGGCCCAGTGCTGTGGTACAGTGGTATCAGTAGTGTGCTCTGACTCTGAGCCTCGTGAGGTCAGGCCCAGTGCTGTGGTACAGTGGTATCAGTAGTGTGCTCTGACTCTGAGCCTCGTGAGGTCAGGCCCAGTGCTGTGGTACAGTGGTATCAGTAGTGTGCTCTGACTCTGAGCCTCGTGAGGTCAGGCCCAGTGCTGTGGTACAGTGGTATCAGTAGTGTGCTCTGACTCTGAGCCTCGTGAGGTCAGGCCCAGTGCTGTGGTACAGTGGTATCAGTAGTGTGCTCTGACTCTGAACCTCGTGAGGTCAGGCCCAGTGCTGTGGTACAGTGGTAACAGTAGTGTGCTCTGACTCTGAGCCTCGTGAGGTCAGGCCCAGTGCTGTGGTACAGTGGTATCAGTAGTGTGCTCTGACTCTGAGCCTCGTGAGGTCAGGCCCAGTGCTGTGGTACAGTGGTAACAGTAGTGTGCTCTGACTGAGCCTCGTGAGGTCAGGCCCAGTGCTGTGGTACAGTGGTAACAGTAGTGTGCTCTGACTGAGCCTCGTGAGGTCAGGCCCAGTGCTGTGGTACAGTGGTAACAGTAGTGTGCTCTGACTGAGCCTCGTGAGGTCAGGCCCAGTGCTGTGGTACAGTGGTATCAGTAGTGTGCTCTGACTCTGAGCCTCGTGAGGTCAGGCCCAGTGCTGTGGTACAGTGGTATCAGTAGTGTGCTCTGACTCTGAGCCTCGTGAGGTCAGGCCCAGTGCTGTGGTACAGTGGTATCAGTAGTGTGCTCTGACTCTGAGCCTCGTGAGGTCAGGCCCAGTGCTGTGGTACAGTGGTATCAGTAGTGTGCTCTGACTCTGAGCCTCGTGAGGTCAGGCCCAGTGCTGTGGTACAGTGGTATCAGTAGTGTGCTCTGACGCTGAGCCTCGTGAGGTCAGGCCCAGTGCTGTGGTACAGTGGTATCAGTAGTGTGCTCTGACTCTGAGCCTCGTGAGGTCAGGCCCAGTGCTGTGGTACAGTGGTAACAGTAGTGTGCTTTGACTCTGAGCCTCGTGAGGTCAGGCCCAGTGCTGTGGTACAGTGGTATCAGTAGTGTGCTCTGACTCTGAGCCTCGTGAGGTCAGGCCCAGTGCTGTGGTACAGTGGTATCATTAGTGTGCTCTGACTCTGAACCTCGTGAGGTCAGGCCCAGTGCTGTGGTACAGTGGTATCAGTAGTGTGCTCTGACTCTGAACCTCGTGAGGTCAGGCCCAGTGCTGTGGTACAGTGGTATCAGTAGTGTGCTCTGACTCTGAACCTTGTGAGGTCAGGCCCAGTGCTGTGGTACAGTGGTATCAGTAGTGTGCTCTGACTCTGAGCCTTGTTAGTTCAGGCCCAGTGCTGTTGTTTTGTTGAGTGTGTTTGTGAGCACTGACGTCCTCAGGACCTTTTCAAACGTCTGAAATCGACAGCTCTTTCTTGTGACCAGCCTGCAGCTTGAGTTCTCTTTGTACAGGTGTAGGATCTTATTCTGACTTGTATTGTCGCAGCAAAACAATCCTGCAGCAACAGGATTTGAAAGTTTCATCCATAATGTTGCTTGATTGGTGGTTAGGTTATTAGCTGAATAAGGCTACATGAAAAGTGGAAAACTGTTAATATAATTGTTTGTTAGTGCGGGTTTACAGTCAGTTTCTGTAAATCACGAAGCTCATCTGTATTTCCATGGCCACAGGAAAATTCTCAGCAACAAAAGAGTGATCAAATTAAGATCCTACACCTGTACCTCCCTATATAAACCAGACAAACACAGCCCATAGCATTCGTAATAACTAACAGTGCTAGGTTTCATATCGGAGCGGTGTGTGTGAGTGTGAGTGTGAGTGTGAGTGTGAGTGTGAGTGTGAGTGTGAGTGTGAGTGTGAGTGTGTGTGTGTGTGTGTGTGTGTGTGTGTTAGATCTCATATCAGAGACAACAACTAACGTGACCGTGAGGCGAATGACACATCCAAAACTGACGGCGGCCATTTTAAAAATGTATAGAGCGCAGGAGAGAGCCATGAAAACAAAGCAATAACAGAGGAGAAAGGGGATGTTGTGGAACGTAGGAACGAGAAAGAGAGAAATGAAAAGCTGTAGGGATAAACAAAGAGCAAGGCCTTGGAGACGGATGGTTGCCGGGGAGGAGAAGGAGAGAGAGAGATGGAGAGTCAGTGTTAGGTTTGACTTCCTGAGCAAAGAGGGACAGAGACCAGCACCAGAGTACGGACCTGTGTGTGTGTGTGTGTGTGTGTGTGTGTGTGTGTGTGTGTGTGTGTGTGTGTGTGTGTGTGTGTGTGCGTGCGTGCGTGCGTGCGTGCGTGCGTGCGTGCGTGCGTGCGTGCGTGCGTATATGTGGTTGTACATTTCCTGTTGTTGAATCTCACCACAACCACAAAAGCAAACTGAAAAAACAATATGAATGGAAAACAACAACATAATATCTTATTCACATTCATACTTCTCACTTTACCTCAAGTATCCCATTACCACATCTGTAGACACAATCATGTTCATTTACAATGCTAATGCCATCTGATCTGCAGTGTATGATTAGCACATCATGCTAACGATGCTATAATTATGTGATTACGATTATGATGAGGGTGCTTGTTTCGTTAAGACTGTTGCTGAGAGACGAGAGAGAGGATACTTGGTTAGAAGGAAATGGGTTTGTACTGTGTGTGTGTGTGTGTGTGTCAAATGAAATTGTATTTGTCACGATGCGCCGAGAACAACAGGTGTAGCCTTTACCGTGACATTTGTACTTGCGAGCCCTTTCCTCACAATGCAGAGTTAAAAAGCACAATTTGCTAAAAATATAAAAAGGACTAGTAACACAATAAAATAACAATAACGAGGCTATATACACTACATATGCAAAAGTATGTGGACATCCCTTTAAATTAGTGGATTCAGCTATTTCAGCCACACCCGTGGCGTATAAAATGGAGCACGCAGCCATGCAATCTCCGTAGACAAACATTGGCAGTAGAATGGCCCGTACTGAAGAGCTCAGTGACTTTCAGCGTGGCACCGTCATAGGATGCGACCTTTGCAACAAGTTAGTTTGTAAAATGTCTGCCCTGCTAGAGCTGCCCCGGTCAACTGTAAGTGATGTTATTGTAAAGTGGAAACGTCTAGGAGCGACAACGAGTCAGCCGCGAAGTGTTAGGCCACACAAGCTCACAGAACGGGACCGCTGAGTGCTGAAGTGTTAGGCCACACAAGCTCACAGAACGGGACCGCTGAGTGCTGAAGTGTTAGGCCACACAAGCTCATAGAACGGGACCGCTGAGTGCTGAAGTGTTAGGCCACACAAGCTCATAGAACGGGACCGCTGAGTGCTGAAGTGTTAGGCCACACAAGCTCATAGAACGGGACCGCTGAGTGCTGAAGTGTTAGGCCACACAAGCTCACAGAACGGGACCGCTGAGTGCTGAAGTGTTAGGCCACACAAGCTCACAGAACGGGACCGCTGAGTGCTGAAGTGTTAGGCCACACAAGCTCATAGAACGGGACCGCTGAGTGCTGAAGTGTGTAAATAAATTGTCTGTCCTCTGTCCCAATGTCCCAACATCTAGTGGAAAGCCTTCCCAGAAGAGTGGAGGCTGTTATAGCAGCAAAGGGTGGACCAACTCAATATTAATGCCCCTGATTTTGGAATGAGATTTTATATGACCAGGTGTCCATATACCTTTGGTCATGTAGTGCACAAGGTGGTACCAAGTCAATGTGCAGGGTTACGTTTAGGTAATTGTGGTAATAATGTAGGTAGGGGTAAAAATGATTAGGCAATCAGAATAGATAATACATGTAGCAGCAGGGTATGTGAAGACTGGGAAAGAGTGTGAAAGTGTATCTATGTGTGAGTGTGTGTGGCGCCAATATGCATGCATGCATGTGTGTGTGTGTGTGTGTGTGTGTGTGTGTGTGTGTGTGTGTGTGTGTGTGTGTGTGTGTGTGTGTGTGTGTGTGTGTGTGTGTGTTGGAGTGTCAGTGTAGTGAGTGTGAGTGTGTGTGCATAGAGCCAGTGGAAATAAAAAGGGGGTCAATTGATGAAAGGTTCATCAGTCTTATTGGTTGGGGGTAGAAGCTGTTCAGGAGCCTTTTGGATCCAGACTTGGTGCTCCGGTACTGCAGTCCAGGTGATACGGGTTATCACAGTCCATGTAATGTGGGTGATCACAGTCCATGTAATGTGGGTGATCACAGTCCATGTAATGTGGGTGATCACAGTCTATGTAATGTGGGTGATCACAGTCTATGTGATACGGGTGATCACAGTCTATGTAATGTGGGTGATCACAGTCCATGTAATGTGGGTGATCACAGTCTATGTAATGTGGGTGATCACAGTCCATGTAATGTGGGTGATCACAGTCTATGTAATACGGGTGATCACAGTCGATGTAATGTGGGTGATCACAGTCCATGTAATGTGGGTGATCACAGTCTATGTAATGTGGGTGATCACAGTCCATGTAATGTGGGTTATCACAGTCCTTGTAATGTGGGTTATCACAGTCCATGTAATGTGGGTGATCACAGTCCATGTAATGTGGGTGATCACAGTCCATGTAATGTGGGTGATCACAGTCCTTGTAATGTGGGTTATCACAGTCCATGTAATGTGGGTGATCACAGTCTATGTAATATGGGTTATCACAGTCCATGTAATGTGGGTTATCACAGTCCTTGTAATGTGGGTGATCACAGTCCATGTAATATGGGTTATCACAGTCCTTGTAATGTGGGTGATCACAGTCTATGTAATGTGGGTGATCACAGTCCATGTAATGTGGGTTATCACAGTCCTTGTAATGTGGGTTATCACAGTCCATGTAATGTGGGTGATCACAGTCCATGTAATGTGGGTGATCACAGTCCATGTAATGTGGGTTATCACAGTCCTTGTAATGTGGGTGATCACAGTCTATGTAATATGGGTTATCACAGTCTATGTAATGTGGGTGATCACAGTCTATGTAATGTGGGTGATCACAGTCTATGTAATATGGGTTATCACAGTCCTTGTAATGTGGGTGATCACAGTCTATGTAATACGGGTTATCACAGTCTATGTAATGTGGGTGATCACAGTCCATGTAATGTGGGTGATCACAGTCCATGTAATGTGGGTGATCACAGTCCATGTAATGTGGGTGATCACAGTCCATGTAATGTGGGTGATCACAGTCCATGTAATGCGGGTGAGCACCGTCCATGTAATGCGGGTTATCACAGTCCATGTAATGTGGGTTATCACAGTCCATGTAATGTGGGTGATTACAGTCCATGTAATGCGGGTTATCACAGTCCATGTAATGCGGGTTATCACAGTCCATGTAATGTGGGTGATCACAGTCCATGTAATGTGGGTGATCACAGTCCATGTAATGTGGGTTATCACAGTCCATGTAATGCGGGTGATCACAGTCCATGTAATGCGGGTTATCACAGTCCATGTAATGCGGGTTATCACAGTCCATGTAATGTGGGTGATCACAGTCCATGTAATGTGGGTTATCACAGTCCATGTAATATGGGTTATCACAGTCCATGTAATGCGGGTTATCACAGTCCATGTAATGTGGGTGATCACAGTCCATGTAATGTGGGTGATCACAGTCCATGTAATACAGTTGTGTTTCTCCTGGGGGGTGTTGGGAACAGTGGTCTTTATGGAGGATTCTGCGAGACCAGTTTCCCCTTCAGAGATGAAACAGCTTCATACAGCTACTGTTACTGTTTAAACTAGTCAAAGCTCAAAGCGAGGGGTTCTGGTATTTTGATAGATGATAATGTCAATGTGTTATCCCACATGGTTGTTACATGTTCATGACATGGTCAACTCCTAGACACGCTCACTAGGAGACATGAAATCAAATGGTTGAATGTGGTATGTTGTTTGGTTATTGTATGGCCATTAGGTTATATAACAGCTGTAGAACATGGGTTATGTAAAGGTCTCCTGTCATTATAAAGACCCCCTAGCACTTCAAAAAGATGGCTGTACTGTAATGGTACACACACACACACACACACACACACACACACACACACACACACACACACACACACACACACACACACACACACACACACACACACACACACACACACACACACACACACACACACACACACACACACACACACACACACACACACACACGGTATGCTCCCCTGCCTTTTGACTACGGCTCCCCTTGAGGGACACACAATATGACAGCAGGTCTTTCTGTTCATCACAGGGGGGACCGCTAGTCCTGTAACATCATCTGACAGTGGACCTATAGTCACTGATTAACTTCAGTCCCCGTCCCTCTTCTCTTCCTGTCAGCCCTTCAGGGATCAAAGCAAAATGGCCGACAAGGAGGTTTCGCTTTGATCATGATGAGAGACGAGGAAAGGAACCCTGCATGTGCCTCAGGGGAGAAGGTGTGTATGTGGATGTGTTTGTCCACCCGGGCCATGCTAGCACGCAATCATGCTAAACCACAACACAAGACCTTTCGCAGCGCACCCAGTGAGTCACTGTGGCAACAATTAGCAGCATACAGTATACCTAGTTTCCGTGACAACGAGAGCCAAATTAAAACACGCCATAGGGGATTGACCAAGCTAGGACAAATCTGAAAAACACATGGAATCATGAATAAACCAAACTTGGTAAACAAGAAAACTTTTCAGAAACAAAGTAAGACCACTTAGAAAACTACCAGGAGAGAAAAGCGGCCATTTCAGTCCATTTTCAACGTTTGTGTTTACCTGAGTGTCTACCTGTTTCCCAATCACCCCAACACATTACCGTGGAGACACACACGCTACAAAACCTCCTCATAAATGATGGAATGAGGAACTCAAAGTGACGGAGGAGTGTGGAAAGGTTGATTATGAATGCAATGATAATGAAAAAAGATCAAAAAGAGAGAAACGGGAGCAACGCTGAGCTTCCTGTAGTGTTGTTGTGTTGATATGCATGTGGAGAGACTTCCTGTAGTGTTGTTGTGTTGATATGCATGTGGAGAGACTTCTAATGGCCTTCCTGTAGTGTTGTTGTGTTGATATGCATGTGGAGAGACTTCTAATGGCCTTCCTGTAGTGTTGTTGTGTTGATATGCATGTGGAGAGACTTCTAATGGCCTTCCTGTAGTGTTGTTGTGTTGATATGCATGTGGAGAGACTTCTAATGGCCTTCCTGTAGTGTTGTTGTGTTGATATGCATGTGGAGAGACTTCTAATGGCCTTCCTGTAGTGTTGTTGTGTTGATATGCATGTGGAGAGACTTCTAATGGCCTACTCTTTTGAAAGGTTCCACAGGAGACCAGTTGAACTACAGGGAAGGCTGTTGAATCTCTCTCTCTCTCTCTCTCTCTCTCTCTCTCTCTCTCTCTCTCTCTCTCTCTCTCTCTCTCTCTCTCTCTCTCTCTCTCTCTCTCTCTCTCTCTCTCTCTCTCTCTCTCTCTCTCTCTCTCTCTCTCTCTCTCTCTCTCTCTCTCTCTCTCTCTCTCTCTATCTATATATATATATATATATATGAGAGATGGTGAAGGTATATATATATATATATATATATATATATATATATATACACACTGCTCAAAAAAATAAAGGGAACACTTAAACAACACAATGTAACTCCAAGTCAATCACACTTCTGTGAAATCAAACTGTCCACTTAGGAAGCAACACTGATTGACAATAAATTTCACATGCTGTTGTGCAAATGGAATAGACAAAAGGTGGAAATTATAGGCAATTAGCAAGACACCCCCAAAAAAGGAGTGATTCTGCAGGTGGTGACCACAGACCACTTCTCAGTTCCTATGCTTCCTGGCTGATGTTTTGGTCACTTTTGAATGCTGGCGGTGATCTCACTCTAGTTTTAGCATGAGACGGAGTCTACAACCCACACAAGTGGCTCAGGTAGTGCAGTTCATCCAGGATGGCACATCAATGCGAGCTGTGGCAAAAAGGTTTGCTGTGTCTGTCAGCGTAGTGTCCAGAGCATGGAGGCGCTACCAGGAGACAGGCCAGTACATCAGGAGACGTGGAGGAGGCCGTAGGAGGGCAACAACCCAGCAGCAGGACCGCTACCTCCGCCTTTGTGCAAGGAGGTGCACTGCCAGCGCCCTGCAAAATGACCTCCAGCAGGCCACAAATGTGCATGTGTCTGCTCAAACGGTCAGAAACAGACTCCATGAGGGTGGTATGAGGGCCCGACGTCCACAGGTGGGGGTTGTGCTTACAGCCCAACACCGTGCAGGACGTTTGGCATTTGCCAGAGAACACCAAGATTGGCAAATTTGCCACTGGCGCCCTGTGCTCTTCACAGATGAAAGCAGGTTCACACTGAGCACATGAGCACGTGACAGACGTGACAGAGTCTGGAGACGCCGTGGAGAACGTTCTGCTGCCTGCAACATCCTCCAGCATGACCGGTTTGGCGATGGGTCAGTCATGGTGTGGGGTGGCATTTCTTTGTGGGGCCGCACAGCCCTCCATGTGCTCGCCAGATGTAGCCTGACTGCCATTAGGTACCGAGATGAGATCCTCAGACCCCTTGTGAGACCATATGCTGACACATGCACATTTGTGGCCTGCTGGATGTCATTTTGCAGGGCTCTGGCAGTGCACCTCCTTGCACAAAGGCGGAGGTAGCGGTCCTGCTGCTGGGTTGTTGCCCTCCTACGGCCTCCTCCACGTCTCCTGATGTACTGGCCTGTCTCCTGGTAGCGCCTCCATGCTCTGGACACTACGATGACAGACACAGCAAACCTTTTTGCCACAGCTCGCATTGATGTGCCATCCTGGATGAACTGCACTACCTGAGCCACTTGTGTGGGTTGTAGACTCCGTCTCATGCTACCACTAGAGTGAAAGCACCGCCAGCATTCAAAAGTGACCAAAACATCAGCCAGGAAGCATAGGAACTGAGAAGTGGTCTGTGGTCACCACCTGCAGAACCATTCCTTTTTTGGGGGTGTCTTACTAATTGCCTATAATTTCCACCTTTTGTCTATTCCATTTGCACAACAGCATGTGAAATTTATTGTCAATCAGTGTTGCTTCCTAAGTGGACAGTTTGATTTCACAGAAGTGTGATTGACTTGGAGTTACATTGTGTTGTTTAAGTGTTCCCTTTATTTTTTTGAGCAGTGTATATAGAGAGACAGAGGTGGAGTAGGTGTAATGTGTTATTGTGATGGTAGCGGACTGTGTCTGAGCTGGAGACAGTTCCTGAGCTCAGCCTCTCCACAGTATATCTCAACCTCCCACAGGGGATAGTACTGCCAAGGGCACTGTGCTGCTGACACCTGCTAGAGTTAGAGTAGACACACACACACACACACACACACACACACACACACACACACACACACACACACACACACACACACACACACACACACACACACACACACACACACACACACACACACACACACACACACACACACACACACACACACACACTTGCACAAGCATTGCAAAAAAGACACACACACACACACACACACACACACACACACACACACACACACACACACACACACACACACACACACACACACACACACACACTGTGGGGCTAATGGGAAGCGTAGCTGACACGTATCCCTGGGGACTAATGCAGCGTAAACCACACACATGGTCTCAGCCGTATGCACGCACAGACATACACACACATACTGTACACACACATACACACACACACACTGTACACACACATACACACACATACTGTACACACACACACACACACACACACACACACACATACACACACATGCACACGTGCACGCGCACACACACACACAGAGGCAGGCACGGTATCACACACACACAATAAACAGGGGTAGGCCCTGGGTGGACCAGCTTTTCTCTTGCTACTTCCCCCTCTCTCCCCAGGTGAGCTGGCAGAGACTCTGGAATACTCCCACAGCAAGCACGGCATTAACATACTGTGTATGTGTGTGTTTTGTGTGCATGTCTTTTTCTGTGTATGTGTGTGTGTGTGTGTCTTTTTCTGTGTGTGTGTGTGTGTGTGTGCGTGTCTTTTTCTGTGTGTGTGTCTGTTTGTGTGCGCGCGCATGTGTCTGTCTATGTGTGGCTGTTGCTTGAGAAGGTAAAAGCTCAATGACATAGAAACCTGTCCTTTATTCTGGCTATCTCTGTCTTTTTGGTTGTTATAGGCTGTTGTTGTTGATATTGTTATTGTTATTGTTGTTGTTGCTATTGTGGGCTCTTTTTCCACTGGTTCTACAATATGCTGCCTCAATATCTCTATAGGCGGGAACTCTCTGTGGCTATTGGGAACACTGTAGATACAAACACTGACGCAAACACTGTTTTCATTAGCCTGGTCCCAGATCGGTTTGTACTATCATTTCACCTCATTGTTTGGCATGACAAGTAGTGGCACGGCGTGGTATGATGACACAGCTGGTACCCGGGCTAGGTTTTCATGGAGTGAAAAATATTTCAGACAAGACAAAATGGTGGATTTTGATTTGCTTGATTATGATTGATTATTAATGATCCTGGCTTCACCTTGAGGGTTGCTGTTTGTAGTGTTGTCTGGAGGACAGTTGATTATTAATGATCCTGGCGTCACCTTGAGGGTTGCTGTTTGTAGTGTTGTCTGGAGGACAGATGATTATTAATGATCCTGGCTTCACCTTGAGGGTTGCTGTTTGTAGTGTTGTCTAGAGGACAGTTGATTATTAATGATCCTGGCTTCACCTTGAGGGTTGCTGTTTGTAGTGTTGTCTGGAGGACAGATGAGTATTAATGATCCTGGCTTCACCTTGAGGGTTGCTGTTTGTAGTGTTGTCTGGAGGACAGTTGATTATTAATGATCCTGGCTTCACCTTGAGGGTTGCTGTTTGTAGTGTTGTCTGGAGGACAGTTGATTATTAATGATCCTGGCTTTACCTTGAGGGTTGCTGTTTGTAGTGTTGTCTGGAGGACAGTTGATTATTAATGATCCTGGCTTCACCTTGAGGGTTGCTGTTTGTAGTGTTGTCTAGAGGACAGTTGATTATTAATGATCCTGGCTTCACCTTGAGGGTTGCTGTTTGTAGTGTTGTCTAGAGGACAGATGATTATTAAGGATCCTGGCTTCACCTTGAGGGTTGCTGTTTGTAGTGTTGTCTGGAGGACAGTTGATTA
This sequence comes from Salvelinus namaycush, assembly GCF_016432855.1. Lineage (NCBI taxonomy): Eukaryota > Metazoa > Chordata > Actinopteri > Salmoniformes > Salmonidae > Salvelinus > Salvelinus namaycush. Next base: position 54,347 of record NW_024058109.1, read on the forward strand.
TTAATGATCCTGGCTTCACCTTGAGGGTTGCTGTTTGTAGTGTTGTCTGGAGGACAGATGATTATTAATGATCCTGGCTTCACCTCGAGGGTTGCTGTTTGTAGTGTTGTCTGGAAGACAGATGATTATTAATGATCCTGGCTTCACCTTGAGGGTTGCTGTTTGTAGTGTTGTCTAGAGGACAGTTGATTATTAAGGATCCTGGCTTCACCTTGAGGGTTGCTGTTTGTAGTGTTGTCTAGAGGACAGATGATTATTAATGATCCTGGCTTCACCTTGAGGGTTGCTGTTTGTAGTGTTGTCTAGAGGACAGTTGATTATTAATGATCCTGGCTTCACCTTGAGGGTTGCTGTTTGTAGTGTTGTCTGGAAGACAGATGATTATTAATGATCCTGGCGTCACCTTGAGGGTTGCTGTTTGTAGTGTTGTCTGGAGGACAGATGATTATTAATGATCCTGGCGTCACCTTGAGGGTTGCTGTTTGTAGTGTTGTCTGGAGGACAGATGATTATTAATGATCCTGGCTTCACCTTGAGGGTTGCTGTTTGTAGTGTTGTCTAGAGGACAGATGATTATTAATGATCCTGGCGTCACCTTGAGGGTTGCTGTTTGTAGTGTTGTCTAGAGGAAAGATGATTATTAATGATCCTGGCTTCACCTTGAGGGTTGCTGTTTGTAGTGTTGTCTGGAGGACAGATGAGTATTAATGATCCTGGCTTCACCTTGAGGGTTGCGTTTGTAGTGTTGTCTAGAGGACAGTTGATTATTAATGATCCTGGCTTCACCTTGAGGGTTGCTGTTTGTAGTGTTGTCTGGAGGACAGATGATTATTAAGGATCCTGGCTTCACCTTGAGGGTTGCTGTTTGTAGTGTTGTCTAGAGGACAGATGATTATTAAGGATCCTGGCTTCACCTTGAGGGTTGCTGTTTGTAGTGTTGTCTGGAGGACAGTTGATTATTAATGATCCTGGCTTCACCTTGAGGGTTGCTGTTTGTAGTGTTGTCTGGAGGACAGATGATTATTAATGATCCTGGCTTCACCTTGAGGGTTGCTGTTTGTAGTGTTGTCTGGGGGACAGTTGATTATTAATGATCCTGGCTTCACCTTGAGGGTTGCTGTTTGTAGTGTTGTCTGGAGGACAGTTGATTATTAATGATCCTGGCTTCACCTTGAGGGTTGCTGTTTGTAGTGTTGTCTAGAGGACAGTTGATTATTAAGGATCCTGGCTTCACCTTGAGGGTTGCTGTTTGTAGTGTTGTCTGGAGGACAGATGATTATTAATGATCCTGGCTTCACCTTGAGGGTTGCTGTTTGTAGTGTTGTCTGGGGGACAGTTGATTATTAATGATCCTGGCTTCACCTTGAGGGTTGCTGTTTGTAGTGTTGTCTGGAGGACAGTTGATTATTAATGATCCTGGCTTCACCTTGAGGGTTGCTGTTTGTAGTGTTGTCTAGAGGACAGTTGATTATTAAGGATCCTGGCTTCACCTTGAGGGTTGCTGTTTGTAGTGTTGTCTGGAGGACAGATGATTATTAATGATCCTGGCTTCACCTTGAGGGTTGCTGTTTGTAGTGTTGTCTGGGGGACAGTTGATTATTAATGATCCTGGCTTCACCTTGAGGGTTGCTGTTTGTAGTGTTGTCTGGAGGACAGATGATTATTAATGATCCTGGCTTCACCTTGAGGGTTGCTGTTTGTAGTGTTGTCTAGAGGACAGTTGATTATTAAGGATCCTGGCTTCACCTTGAGGGTTGCTGTTTGTAGTGTTGTCTGGAGGACAGTTGATTATTAAGGATCCTGGCTTCACCTTGAGGGTTGCTGTTTGTAGTGTTGTCTGGAGGACAGTTGATTATTAATGATCCTGGCTTCACCTTGAGGGTTGCTGTTTGTAGTGTTGTCTAGAGGACAGATGATTATTAATGATCCTGGCTTCACCTTGAGGGTTGCTGTTTGTAGTGTTGTCTGGAGGACAGTTGATTATTAATGATCCTGGCTTCACCTTGAGGGTTGCTGTTTGTAGTGTTGTCTAGAGGACAGTTGATTATTAATGATCCTGGCTTCACCTTGAGGGTTGCTGTTTGTAGTGTTGTCTGGAGGACAGTTGATTATTAATGATCCTGGCTTCACCTTGAGGGTTGCTGTTTGTAGTGTTGTCTAGAGGACAGATGATTATTAAGGATCCTGGCTTCACCTTGAGGGTTGCTGTTTGTAGTGTTGTCTGGAGGACAGTTGATTATTAATGATCCTGGCTTCACCTTGAGGGTTGCTGTTTGTAGTGTTGTCTAGAGGACAGATGATTATTAATGATCCTGGCTTCACCTTGAGGGTTGCTGTTTGTAGTGTTGTCTGGAGGACAGATGAGTATTAATGATCCTGGCTTCACCTTGAGGGTTGCTGTTTGTAGTGTTGTCTGGAGGACAGATAGAGGGATGTGGAAAGTGAGACAGAGACATGGATATGATCACGGCTGGTTCGGCTATCACAGTCTTCATTCAGAATACACAAATTACAGTAGACCATTGTGATTCTTATTGATTATATGAATTAAGTGGACTTAATTGTTCCCACAAAATACATCACACCAGACACAATAAGATAGACTGTTTGAATGATTGGGAGAGATTGATTGTGATTGATTGTGAGAGATGAATTATGAGTGATTGGGATTGATTGTGAGTGATTGATTATGAATGATTGTGATTGATTGGGAGAGATTGATTATGAATGATTGTGATTGATTGGGAGAGATTGATTATGAATGATTGTGATTGATTGGGAGAGATTGATTATGAATTATTGTGATTGATTGTGAGTGATTGATTATGAATGATTGGGATTGATTGGGAGGGATTGATTATGAATGATTGTAAATGATTGGGAGAGATTGATTATGAATGATTGTGATTGATTGGGAGAGATTGATTATGAATGATTGGGATTGATTGGGAGAGATTGATTATGAATGATTGTAAATGATTGGGAGAGATTGATTATGAATGATTGTGATTGATTGGGAGAGATTGATTATGAATGATTGTGTATGATTGCCTTGTTCTTCTGACTTGTTGAGCTGGTTTCACTCGCAGATGAAGCTGTGTCCTGGACATTCTAGAATCATCACTAACATCGAGTGGCTGCTGCCAACATACTGACTCATCTCCAGCCACTTTAATAATGGAAAAATGTATGTAATAAATGTATCACTAGCCACTTTAAACAATGCCACTTCATATAATGTTTACATAATCCTACATTACTCATCTCATATGTATATACTGTACTCTATACCATCTACTGCATCTTGCCTATGCCGTTCTGTACCATCACTCATTCATATATCTTTATGTACATATTCTTATTCATTCCTTTACACTTGTGTGTAGAAGGTAATTGTTGTGAAATTGTTAGGTTAGATTACTCGTTGGATATTACTGCACTGTCGGAACTAGAAGCACAAGCATTTCGCTACACTCGCATTAACATCTGCTAACCATGTGTATGTGACCAATAACATTAGATTAGATTTGATTTGATTTGAATCTCAGTTGAAATGTTTAGTCCACGATTAGACCTAATCTGTGTCTAGAAAAACGGACATGTTTGGATTACATTTTTGCTGCATGTTTTGTCTGCTGTACTGTAGATAGATAGAGGGAGAGGGAGGAGCGAGGGTACTACAGAAGAATGATAGCACATCCAATGTCCCCTCTCTTCCACCTCTCAGGCAATCCCCACAACTCACCGAAACGAGTTTACAAGTTTTCATGAGAAGTCAGAAAGGCATCCACTACCCCAGAACATTATTAGAAGTCTAGCCGGTACAATATAATGTATCACTCTAAAATAGTGTGTGTTTGGGTGAGAGAGAGAAAGAGGGAGAGAAATGAAAATCTGGTAGAATAAAATGTATCACAATAAAGGAAAGAGGAGAAATGTAATATTTTTAACTGTATTGTACTGTCAGGGGAGGTTTTTCTACCAGCTTCCTGTATTCATCTGACTGTGTAAAATACATTGGGTATTGTGGCAAGCCGTATCAGGCCAAGACAGAGGAAAAATGCCATATGCCCATAGAATAGTGTATGATGTAATGCCCTGGGTAGAAATTGTAACAGACATGCCTCCATCCCTCTTCTTGCCCCAACCTGGGCTCGAACCAGGGACCGTCCGAACACATTAACAACTGCCTCCCACAAAGCATCGTAACCTATCGCTCCACAAGAACTGCAAGGGAAACAACTACTTCAAGGTCTCAGAGAGAGAGAGAGTGAAGTCCCCGATTGAAACGCTACTAGGGCGTGCACCGCTAATTAGCTAGCCGTTACACACCTGTTACATAGGCACAGATCTGGGATCAGCTTACCTTCCCCAATTCTAACCTCTAAAACTGACCTTGAATCAGTGTCTAGGGCCAACTTAATCTAACTTGTGATACAACCATGCAGGTCCTTATTTTAAAAGAGAATGTGTTCTCACACCACACACACACACACACAACAATACTTGTTGTGTGTGTTTGTGTGTGTGTGTGTGTGGGCTCGAACCAGGGGAAACTACAGGGGAAATACTAACCAACAAACCAATTGGATGGGGGGGTGGTATATAGAGAACCGGAGCGCCAACCCCATTATGCAGAGATCAGCCAGTCCAATGATTAAAGAGCTTGAGGGAATCTGACCAATCAGCAAACAACAAGCAGGCCATGCAAATGAGTATGCAAATGCAGCGGGGCGCCGCAAGACAATAGGCTGGAACCACATTGTATGCAAATTAGGTTTTAACTTGATGGATGCCCAGTTTCTGCACAACGTGTTGTGGTCCCAGGGTAGGGGATGTTGTGTGTGTGTGTGTGTTAGATCTGTTGCCTGTTCAGTTTCTGTTTCTGGTGTATAGGATTATACTAAACTGAGAGAAAGAGAGTGGAGAGAGAGAGCGAGAGAAAGACAGAGAGACAGAGGGAGGCATGGATGGAGGGAGAGAGCGAGTGAGTGAGCAGAGAGAGGGATGAAGGGAAGGTCAGAGATGGAAGACTGAAAAAATAGCAGTGGGAAATGAGAGAGAGAGGGAGAGAGAGAGAGACAGAGAGAGACAGAGAGAGACAAAGAGAGAGAGAGAGAGACAGAGAGAGAGAGAGAGAGAGCGAGAGACAGAGAGAGAGAGAGAGAGAGAGGGAGAGAGAGAGAGACAGAGAGAGACAGAGAGAGAGAGAGAGACAGAGAGAGAGAGAGAGAGAGAGACAGAGAGAGAGAGGGAAAGAGAGACAGAGAGAGAGAGGGAAAGAGAGAGAGAGAGAGAGAGAGAGAGAGACAGAGAGAGAGAGAGAGAGAGAGAGACAGAGACAGAGAGAGACAGAGAGAGAGAGGGAAAGAGAGAGACAGAGAGAGAGAGAGAGAGAGAGAGGGAGAGGGAAAGAGATAGCTACGGGAGGGACAGAGGTATATTCATAGTTTATTTGTATGTGAGAGACGTCCACAGAGGTCTTTAACTCTTGGCTGGCTCTCAGGCCTGGCTATGATACCAGTCTCTCATTGTCACAGATCAATTAAACCCTCTGCTAAGAGCTCCCCTAACATCCAGTAAGCCCCACAGATCCCCACAGTCGCCTGCCAGCCATGCCCCAACAGGGGACGCCATCCTGGGCATGGCTTTCAACTTACATCCCCTGGGTCTCGATCAGGGTTTCCGTTAGGAAAATGTAGCGCCGGACAACGTGACCAAAAACATTTCAATTTACTGGCCATTTGAAAACTGTACCTGTACTCATATGCATTGGGAGCATAACCCATTAGGGCGTCCCCACACGGTGCTCAGAATGACAGAAACCACAATTAGGATGATGGTAATGCATCTTAACAGAAGATTCAAGTCATATAATGAAGCAGCCAATAAAACCACATTTTCAAACAAACACTTGCCAAAATGCAATTTGCGGGTATAAAACATTGTAAATAGAGCACCTGGGAAAACATAATTCTGAACATCACACCTGATAGCTGCTCCATATGTGAACGAGATAAAAATCTATTTTAGAAACTTTGAAAGAGGGGGGGGATCTAAAGATGCAACAGCTAGGATGGGTTACTAATATGACTAGGACTGGGCCTTTGGCTTCTGGACAACGAAAGAAAGTCGATATGAAAACCAAAATAGGGAAGTAAATGGAACTACATTTAACAAATGTATATAATTACTCCTTACAGAAATAAATAGAATCCTTGAAAAATACTCATCAGAAACCACGACGTAGCCACAGAGGAATCGAGGATCATTAGGTTCTTTACAACATGTTCTGTGGGTTGTTTCAAATCACAAGCTAGCAGTCCTATGCCTATTTGTGAAGCCCTCCGCTTTGTCAGCACACGTGGGAATAGGCCTAACTGATTATTGAGTTGTGGCTGTCAGTGAAAAACAACTCAAACATGTGTGAAGATAATGTATCTTGAGTATAATTGTAAATGTTTAGACGCGGAGGGGTGTGTGGTGAGGATAAAGGAGAGTCAGTCTCCGGAATGAGGAAGGGGAGAGGTGTGTGGTGAGGATATGGGAGAGTCAGTCTCCAGAATGAAGAAGGGGAGGGGTGTGTGGTGAGGATATGGGAGAGTCAGTCTCCAGAATGAAGAAGGGGAGGGGTGTGTGGTGAGGATAAAGGAGAGTCAGTCTCCAGAATGAAGAAGGGGAGGGGTGTGTGGTGAGGATATTGGAGAGTCAGTCTCCAGAATGAAGAAGGGGAGGGGTGTGTGGTGAGGATATGGGAGAGTCAGTCTCCAGAATGAAGAAGGGGAGGGGTGTGTGGTGAGGATAAAGGAGAGTCAGTCTCCAGAATGAAGAAGGGGAGTGGTGTGTGGTGAGGATATGGGAGAGTCAGTCTCCAGAATGAAGAAGGGGAGGGGTGTGTGGTGAGGATAAAGGAGAGTCAGTCTCCAGAATGAAGAAGGGGAGGGGTGTGTGGTGAGGATAAAGGAGAGTCAGTCTCCAGAATGAAGAAGGGGAGGGGTTTGTGGTGAGGATAAAGGAGAGTCAGTCTCCAGAATGAAGAAGGGGAGGGGTGTGTGGTGAGGATAAAGGAGAGTCAGTCTCCAGAATGAAGAAGGGGAGGGGTGTGTGGTGAGGATAAAGGAGAGTCAGTCTCCAGAATGAAGAAGGGGAGGGGTGTGTGGTGAGGATATGGGAGAGTCAGTCTCCAGAATGAAGAAGGGGAGGGGTGTGTGATGAGGATATGGGAGAGTCAGTCTCCAGAATGAAGAAGGGGAGGGGTGTGTGGTGAGGATATGGGAGAGTCAGTCTCCAGAATGAAGAAGGGGAGGGGTGTGTGGTGAGGATAAAGGAGAGTCAGTCTCCAGAATGAAGAAGGGGAGGGGTGTGTGGTGAGGATAAAGGAGAGTCAGTCTCCAGAATGAAGAAGGGGAGGGGTGTGTTGTGAGGATAAAGGAGAGTCAGTCTCCAGAATGAAGAAGGGGAGGGGTGTGTGATGAGGATATGGGAGAGTCAGTCTCCAGAATGAAAAAGGTGAGGGGTGTGTGGTGAGGATAAAGGAGAGTCAGTCTCCAGAATGAAGAAGGGGAGGGGTGTGTGGTGAGGATATGGGAGAGTCAGTCTCCAGAATTAAGAAGGGGAGGGGTGTGTGGTGAGGATAAAGGAGAGTCAGTCTCCAGAATGAAGAAGGGGAGGGGTGTGTGGTGAGGATAAAGGAGAGTCAGTCTCCAGAATGAAGAAGGGGAGGGGTGTGTGGTGAGGATAAAGGAGAGTCAGTCTCCAGAATGAAGAAGGGGAGGGGTTTGTGGTGAGGATAAAGGAGAGTCAGTCTCCAGAATGAAGAAGGGGAGGGGTGTGTGGTGAGGATAAAGGAGAGTCAGTCTCCAGAATGAAGAAGGGGAGGGGTGTGTGGTGAGGATAAAGGAGAGTCAGTCTCCAGAATGAAGAAGGGGAGGGGTGTGTGGTGAGGATATGGGAGAGTCAGTCTCCAGAATGAAGAAGGGGAGGGGTGTGTGATGAGGATATGGGAGAGTCAGTCTCCAGAATGAAGAAGGGGAGGGGTGTGTGGTGAGGATATGGGAGAGTCAGTCTCCAGAATGAAGAAGGGGAGGGGTGTGTGGTGAGGATAAAGGAGAGTCAGTCTCCAGAATGAAGAAGGGGAGGGGTGTGTGGTGAGGATAAAGGAGAGTCAGTCTCCAGAATGAAGAAGGGGAGGGGTGTGTTGTGAGGATAAAGGAGAGTCAGTCTCCAGAATGAAGAAGGGGAGGGGTGTGTGATGAGGATATGGGAGAGTCAGTCTCCAGAATGAAGAAGGGGAGGGGTGTGTGATGAGGATATGGGAGAGTCAGTCTCCAGAATGAAGAAGGGGAGGGGTGTGTGGTGAGGATATGGGAGAGTCAGTCTCCAGAATGAAGAAGGGGAGGGGTGTGTGGTGAGGATAAAGGAGAGTCAGTCTCCAGAATGAAGAAGGGGAGGGGTGTGTGATGAGGATATGGGAGAGTCAGTCTCCAGAATGAAGAAGGGGAGGGGTGTGTGGTGAGGATAAAGGAGAGTCAGTCTCCAGAATGAAGAAGGGGAGGGGTGTGTGGTGAGGATATGGGAGAGTCAGTCTCCAGAATGAAGAAGGGGAGGGGTGTGTGATGAGGATATGGGAGAGTCAGTCTCCAGAATGAAGAAGGGGAGGGGTGTGTGGTGAGGATAAAGGAGAGTCAGTCTCCAGAATGAAGAAGGGGAGGGGTGTGTGGTGAGGATAAAGGAGAGTCAGTCTCCAGAATGAAGAAGGGGAGTGGTGTGTGGTGAGGATATGGGAGAGTCAGTCTCCAGAATGAAGAAGGGGAGGGGTGTGTGGTGAGGATATGGGAGAGTCAGTCTCAAGAATGAAGAAGGGGAGGGGTGTGTGGTGAGGAGATGGGAGAGTCAGTCTCCAGAATGAAGAAGGGGAGGGGTGTGTGGTGAGGATATGGGAGAGTCAGTCTCCAGAATGAAGAAGGGGAGGGGTGTGTGGTGAGGATAAAGGAGAGTCAGTCTCCAGAATGAAGAAGGGGAGGGGTGTGTGGTGAGGATAAAGGAGAGTCAGTCTCCAGAATGAAGAAGGGGAGGGGTGTGTGGTGAGGATATGGGAGAGTCAGTCTCCAGAATGAAGAAGGGGAGGGGTGTGTGATGAGGATATGGGAGAGTCAGTCTCCAGAATGAAGAAGGGGAGGGGTGTGTGGTGAGGATAAAGGAGAGTCAGTCTCCAGAATGAAGAAAGGGAGGGGTGTGTGGTGAGGGTAAAGGAGAGTCAGTCTCCAGAAGGGCTCAGCTGTCTCCCGTACAATTATTGTGCATTCATTGTTTCATTGTGTGAATTGTTTGCCCTTTGATTTGAGATTTGTATTAATTCCCTATTAGATATGACACCATTTGTAAAAGTATGAATTACAGTTATTTACCATTCTCATTATTTACCATTCTTCCCCAAACTTGAAACTCATACTCCGCCTATGAAGTCTTTGTAAAATAATTGCCTCCACATTTCCATAGTCAGATTTTGCCTATATGCTACTTTGAAGCAAGGTAAGACACACCTCAAAATATGAAATCAAACATTTAGGTTTCAAACAAACAAGTATGTTTTCAAAATGCAATTACCAGTTGAGAAATAAAAACAGTAGCTCTTTTTAATCGAGCAGCAAAACAGTTTTTAACATGCAATTGCATTTAGAATTGTTGCGCAATGAATGGGCTGATAAAAGCCCATTTTACTCCAGCAGCAACCAGCTGAGGAGCTGCAGGATAAATCCTGCTCAAAACAGGCTCTGTATGCTGTACGTGTGTGATAGTTGTGATGGATAAATAAGATACACGATGACTAACGAAAATACACAAAGGACAATTTCATTCCACAAAATTATGCAAATTAACCTATAGACTGATAAGCATGATGACCAAATGTATTTCCATCAACTGGTATTTCCTTCAATGAATAGGAAGCATTATTTTGCAATGGGATTTTGTTTCTTCCAGTCATTTTGGCCGGCAACAGTTTTATGTATTGTCTTTTCATTTCAACGGAAACCCTGGTCTGGATGGAGATGGCTTGGCCACTAGAGGTCCAATGGAGGATTGCAGTATGGAGGTGCCATGGCTTGGCCACTAGAGGTCCAAGGGAGGATTGCAGTATGGATTGAGGACCTGTCTACTTCCAAAAGCAGGGCCGAGTCCAGGGCGGTAATTGTATTCCACATCCCAAGAGAGGGTCACGATCTGGGCATGTCTCCCACCTTTTATGTATGGGCCATATGGCTCTACTGGTGTTGTTGTTGTTTTCAGCATGAAGCTATTTAAGGTATGACTGTTGTTCTGCCATCTCCACACACCTCCAGTAGAACCCAGGACCAGGAGGGGACTGTTCCACCTCCCCAGCCCGCTGTTAGGACCCCTACCTGGGCATGAGGCCTTGGTCATCCCTCCCCCATCAATCCTTCCTTGACTACTTTCATTCCACTCAGTCCTGTCCCAAATGGCACCCTACTCCCTATGCACTACTTTTGACCAGAGCCTGAATAGGGTGCCATTTGGGACGAAACCCTATTGACCTAATACTATGTTCTCACAGCGTTGTCCGGACCTTAACATTTGCTGCGGTGGCAGAAGCCATATTAGCTTGTGCAGACACACACACACACACACACACACACACACACACACACACACACACACACACACACACACACACACACACACACACACACACACACACACACACACACACACGTAGAAATGCACACACACACACACACACTTAGGCACACACTTAGGCACACACACACGCAAGCACACACGCGAGCAAGCACACACAAACAGGCATGTAGAAACGCACACACACATACTTAGGCACACACACACCCACACACCCCATTGGAGGCAACATTAGCCATGTAATACCCTTCAGCGTGTGTGTGTGTGTGTGTGTGTGTGTGTGTGTGTGTGTGTGTGTGTGTGTGTGTGTGTGTGTGTGTGTGTGTGTGTGTGCTAAACGCCCAGCCTCAAAGAAAGGATTAATATCTAATACGCCTTAACTTGGCTGTCCTCCAAACTCACTCAGTAAAAATAGAGGTGTGTGTTCCAGTGTGTATGTGTGTGTGTATTCTAGTGTGTGTGTGTTCTAATGTGTGTGCTCTAGTGTGTATGTGTGTGTGTTTTCTAGTGTGTGTGTGTTTTCTAGTGTGTGTGTGTGTGTTCTAGTGTGTATGTGTGTGTGTTCTAGTGTGTATGTGTGTGTCTATTCTAGTGTGTGTGTGTGCTCTAGTGTGTGTGTGTTCTAGTGTGTATGTGTGTGTGTGCTCTAGTGTGTATGTGTGTGTCTATTCTAGTGTGTGTGTGTGTGTTCTAGTGTGTGTGTGTGTTCTAGTGTGTATGTGTGTATTCTAGTGTGTGTGTGTTCCAGTGTGTATGGGTGTGTGTTCTAGTGTGTATGTGTGTGTGTTCTAGTGTGTATGTGTGTGTTAGTTCTAGTGTGTGTGTGTGTGTGTGTGTGTGTGTGTGTGTGTGTGTGTGTGTGTGTGTGTGTGTGTGTGTGTGTGTGTGTGTGTGTGTGTGTGTGTGTGTGTGTGTGTGTGTGTGTGTGTGTGTGTGTGTGTGTGTGCGTGCGTGTGTGTGTGTGTTTCTCTGAAGGAGCTGAAGGTGGTAGTGGTATGGTACAGTCCTTTTGTTCTCATGTCCTCTCACGCATTATGTATGTGTAAAAAATATAGATGGAGGGATGGATGAGAGAGAGAAAGATAGATGGAGGGATGGAAGGATAAGAGAGAGAGAAAGAAAGATGGAGGGATGGATGGATGGAGAGAGAGAAAGAAAGATGGAGGGATGGACAGATGGAGAGAGAGAAAGTGGAGATGTAAAAAAGAAAGACAGGCAGGATGGCAGCATGGACTGCTGAAGCAGACACATTACTGGGACTGATGGTGTGCATGTGTTTGTGTGTGTATGAGTGTTTGTGTGTGTTACTAAGTGTGTGTGTGTGTATGAGTGTTTGTGTGTGTTACTAAGTGTGTGTGTGTATGAGTGTTTGTGTGTTTTACTAAGTGTGTGTGTATGAGTGTGTGTGTGTGTGTGTGTGTTACTAAGTGTGTATATGTGTTACTAAGTGTGTGTGTGTGTATGAGTGTGTGTGTTACTAAGTGTGTGCGTGTATGAGTGTTTGTGTGTGTTACTAAGTGTGTGTGTGTATGAGTGTGTGTGTGTGTGTGTGTGTCACTAAGTGTGTGTATGAGTGTTTGTGTGTATTACTAAGTGTGTGTGTGTATGAGTGTGTTTGTGTTACTAAGTGTGTGTATGAGTGTTTGTGTGTGTTACTAAGTGTGTGTGTGTATGAGTGTTTGTGTGTGTTACTAAGTGTTTGTGTGTGTTACTAAGTGTGTGTATGAGTGTTTGTGTGTGTTACTAAGTGTGTGTGTGTGTTACTAAGTGTGTGTATGAGTGTGTGTGTGTGTGTGTTACTAAGTGTGTGTGTGTATGAGTGTTTGTGTGTGTATATGTGGAGACTGTGTTGATCCACCCACGCACAGATGCACAGTTTATTACGATGTCCTGCTCTGCCTGTGCTGAAAATCACAGATGACGGAGAGAGATGGGGAGATGGAGAGAGAGAGATGAAGAGAGAGAGAGAGAGAGAGAGAGAGAGAGACAGAGAGAGAGAGAGAGAGACAGAGACAGAGACAGAGAGAGAGAGAGAGACAGAGAGAGAGAGAGAGAGAGAGAGAGAGAGAGAGACAGAGAGAGAGAGAGAGAGAGAGAGAGAGAGAGACAGAGACAGAGACAGAGACAGAGACAGAGACAGAGACAGAGACAGAGACAGAGATTAAGGGGAGGTGTGGAAGGTTAGGTTACGTACTGTACATATTCACAGGTAAAATATGTAGTTAAAGTAGCTATGTTGCATCTATTTATTTCCCATCTCTTTGTCTTTACTTTACTACAGAGTATGTACCATTATTCTTCAATTTTTCGCCCATTGTCTACCCTCTCTCTCCATCTCTATACTTCCCTCTTTTTTTGTCTGCCCCCCCCCTCTCTCTCTCTCTCACATTCTCTCTCTGTCTGTCCAACACCATTTGTTGTCTCTGTATAATGACTCTGACATAGAGTATTGACCTGGTTAGTCTGCTGATAACTGCTGTGCTATGCATTATCCACTGACCTCTATCACTCTCTATCGCACTCCCTCTCT
>NW_024058110.1:0-35000 GCF_016432855.1 Salvelinus namaycush
GGCAGTCTCTTGTTTAGCAAGTGTAGGGTCAGTCTTAGTTTAGTAAGAGTCAGGGTCACTCTAGTTTAGTAAGAGTCAGTCTCTAGTTTAGTAAGAGTCAGTCTCTAGTTTAGTAAGGGTCAGGGTCAGTCTCTAGTTTAGTAAGAGTCAGGGTCACTCTAGTTTAGTAAGTGCCAGGATTGGTCTCTAGTTTAGTAAGAATCAGGGTCAGTCTCTAGTTTAGTAAGAGTCCGGATTGGTCTAGTTTAATAAGAGTCAGGGTCAGTCTCTAGTTTAGTAAGAGTCAGGATTGGTCTCTAGTTAGTAAGAATCAGGGTCAGTCTCTAGTTTAGAAAGAGTCAGGATTGGTCTCGAGTTTAGTAAGAGTCAGGATTGGTCTCTAGTTTAGTAAGAGTCAGGATAGGTCTCTAGTTTAGTAAGAGTCAGGATTAGTCTTTAGTTTAGTAAGAGTCAGGATTATTGTCGAATTTAGTAAGAGTCAGGGTCAGTCTCTATTTTAGTAAGAGTTAGGATTGGTCTCTATTTTAGAAAGAGTCCGGGTCAGTCTCTAGTTTAGTAAGAGTCAGGGTCAGTCTCTAGTTTAGTAAGAGTCAGTCTCTAGTTTAGTAAGATTCAGGGAGAGTCTCTAGTTTAGTAAGAGTCAGGGTCAGTCTCTAGTTTAGTAAGTATCAGGGTCAGTCTCTAGTTTAGTAAGAGTCAGGGTCAGTCTCTAGTTTAGTAAGATTTTGGGGCAGTCTCTAGTTTAGTAAGAGTCAGGCTCAATCTCTAGTTTAGTAAGAGTCAGGGTCAGTCTCTAGTTTAGTAAGAGTCAGGGTCAGTCTCTAGTTTAGTAACAGTCAGAGTCGGTCTCTAGTTTAGTAAGAGTCTGGGTCGGTCTCTAGTTTAGTAAGAGTCAGGATTGGTCTCTAGTTTAGTAAGAGTCAGGATTGGTCTCTAGTTTAGTAAGAGTCAGGATTGGTCTCTAGTTTAGTAAGTCAGGATTGGTCTCTAGTTTAGTAAGAGTCAGGATTGTTCTCTAGTTTAGTAAGTGTCAGGGGCAGTCTCTAGTTTAGTAAGAGTCAGGGGCAGTCTCTAGTTTAGTAAGAGTCAGGGGCAGTCTCTAGTTTAGTAAGAGTCAGGATTGGTCTCTAGTTTAATAAGAGTCAGGTTCAGTCTCTAGTTTAGTAAGAGTCAGGATTGGTCTCTAGTTTAGTAAGAGTCAGGGTCAGTCTCTAGTTTAGTAAGAGTCAGGATTGGTCTCAAGTTTAGTAAGAGTCAGGATAGGTCTCGAATTTAGTAAGAGTCAGGGTTTGTCTCTAGTTTAGTAAGAGTCTGGGTCAGTCTCTAGTTTAGTAAGAGTCAGGATTGGTCTCTATTTTAGGAAGAGTCAGGGTCAGTCTCTAGTTTAGTAAGAGTCAGGGTCAGTCTCTAGTTTAGTAAGAGTCAGGATTAGTCTCTAGTTTAGTAAGAGTCAGGATAGGTCTCTAGTTTAGTAAGAGTCAGGATTGGTCTCTAGTTTAGTAAGAGTCAGGATTGGTCTCTAGTTTAGTAAGAGTCAGGATTGGTCACTAGTAAGAGTCAGGGTCAGTCTCTAGTTTAGTAAGAGTCAGGTTCGGTCTCTAGTTTAGTAAGAGTCAGGGTCGGTCTCTAGTTTAGTAAGAGTCAGGGGCAGTCTCTAGTTTAGTAAGAGTCAGGGGCAGTCTCTAGTTTAGTAAGAGTCAGGGGCAGTCTCTAGTTTAGTAAGAGTCAGGGTCAGTCTCTAGTTTAGTAAGAGTCAGGGTCAGTCTCTAGTTTAGTAACAGTCAGAGTCAGTCTCTAGTTTAGTAACAGTCAGAGTCGGTCTCTAGTTTAGTAAGAGTCAGGGTCGGTCTCTAGTTTAGTAAGAGTCAGGATTGGTCTCTAGTTTAGTAAGAGTCAGGATTGGTCTCTAGTTTAGTAAGTCAGGATTGGTCTCTAGTTTAGTAAGAGTCAGGATTGTTCTCTAGTTTAGTAAGTGTCAGGGGCAGTCTCTACTTTAGAAAGAGTGAGGGGCAGTCTCTAGTTTAGTAAGAGTCAGGGGCATTCTCTAGTTTAGTAAGTGTCAGGGGCAGTCTCTAGTTTAGTAAGAGTCAGGGTCAGTCTCTAGTTAAGTAAGAGTCAGGGTCAGTCTCTAGTTTAGGTAGTGTCAGGGGCAGTCTCTAGTTTAGTAAGAGTCAGGGGCAGTCTCTAGTTTAGTAAGTGTCAGGGGCAGTGTATGCGTGTGTGTGTGAATAGGGTAAGTGAGGATGCAGCAGGTCTGAAATGTATCTCTGAGGCACAACTTGAGCTTTACTGAGCCGTTTAGCTCCTCGCAGAGAGATGGATAAACACTCTCTCTCTCTCTCTCTCTAGCGGAGAAATGGATAAACAGTCTCTACATTTTCTCGTGAAGGGGAATGGGAGAGGTAGCTCTCTCTCTCTCCCTCTCTCTCTCTCTCTCTGTTTGTCACACAGCCTGTTGATTGGATGGTATTGTAGCAGCCAACAGAAGGAAATAGAAAGAAGACAAACTAGCTGGGGAACATTTGTCAGAAACAATTCTCACCCAGGATGGGACTACTGCTCAAATATGTCATGGTAGAACCTCGCTGCCAAGTATTCTGACAGGACATCTCACAGGAAGTTGTCATCAATACGGACATTCTGCTGAAAGCCTAGCTACTGGTTAGGACCTCTGCTGTACGATTGTGTGTGTGTGCGTGTGTGTGTGTGTGTGTGTGTGTGTGTGTGTGTGTGTGTGTGTGTGTGTGTGTGTGTGTGTGTGTGTGTGTGTGTGTGTGTGTGTGTGTGTGTGTGTGTGTGTGTGTGTGTGTGTGTGTGTGTGTGTGTGTGTGATTTGACGAGATCTGCACTGAAGTGGTGTCCCCTGGGACTGGCGAGTGACAGTGGAAGACAAGCCATTTCTCGTCTATCCTCCGTCCCTTTAAATCTCCTCTCCTCCATCCCTCCCTCCCACCTTCCTGTTTCCAGTACTCTCCTCCATCCCTCCCTCCACTACTCTCCTCCATCCCTCCCTCCCACCGTCCTGTCTCCCCTACTTCCCTCCATCCCTCCCTCCACTACTCTCCTCCCTCCCTCCCTCCCACTGTCCTGTCTCCACTACTCTCCTCCATCCCTCCCTCCCAACATTCCTGTCTCCACTATTCTCCTCCATCCCTCCCTCCACTACTCTCCTCCATCCCTCCATCCCACCGTCCTGTCTCCACTACTCTCCTCCATCCCTCCCTCCCCCCGTCCTGTCTCCACTACTCTCCTCCATCCCTCCCTCTCACCGTCCTCCCTCCACTACTCTCCTCCATCCCTCCCTCCCCCCGTCCTGTCTCCTCTACTCTCCTCCATCCCCCCTCCACTACTCTCCTCCATCCCTCCCTCCAGTACTCTCCTCCATCCCTCCCTCCACTACTCTCCTCCATCCCTTCCTCCACTACTCTCCTCCATCCCTCCCACCGTCCTGTCTCCACTACTCTCCTCCATCCCTCCCTCCACTACTCTCCTCCATCCCTCCCTCCACTACTCTCCTCCATCCCTCCCTCCCACCGTCCTGTCTCCACTACTCTCCTCCATCCCCCCTCGACTACTCTCCTCCATCCCTCACTCCACTACTCTCCTCCATCCCTCCCACCGTCCTGTCTCCACTACTCTCCTCCATCCCTCCCTCCACTACTCTCCTCCATCCCTCCCTCCCACCGTCCTGTCTCCACTACTCTAATCCATCCCTCCCTCCACTACTCTCCTCCATCCCTCCCTCCACTACTCTCCTCCATCCCTCCCTCCCACCGTCCTGTCTCTACTACTCTCCTCCATCCCTCCCTCCCACCATCCTGTCTCCACTACTCTCCTCCATCCCTCCCTCCCTCCACTACTCTCCTCCATCCCTCCCTCCCACCCTGATGTCTCCACTACTCTCCTCCATCTCTCCCTCCACTACTCTCCTCCATCCCTCCCTCCCACCGTCCTGTCTCCACTACTCTCCTCCATCCCTCCCTCCCACCCTCCTGTCTCCACTACTCTCCTCCATCTCTCCTTCCACTACTCTCCTCCATCCCTCCCTCCTACCGTCCTGTCTCTACTACTCTCCTCCATCCCTCCCTCCCACCGTCCTGTCTCCACTACTCTCCTCCATCCCTCCCTCCCACCCTCCTGTCTCCACTACTCTCCTCCATCCCCCCTCCACTACTCTCCTCCATCCCTCCCTCCCACCGCCCTGTCTCCACTACTCTCCTCCATCCCTCCCTCCCACCGTCCTGTTTCCACTACTCTCCTCCATCCCTCCCTCCACTACTCTCCTCCATCCCTCCCTCCCCCCGTCCTGTCTCCACTACTCTCCTCCATCCCCCCTCCACTACTCTCCTCCATCCCTCCCTCCCACCGTCCTGTCTCCACTACTCTCCTCCATTCCTCCCTCCCACCGTCCTGTTTCCACTACTCTCCTCCATCCCTCCCTCCACTACTCTCCTCCATCCCTCCCTCCCCCCGTCCTGTCTCCGCTACTCTCCATCCATCCCTCTCTCCACTACTCTCCTCCATCCCTCCCTCCCACCGTCCTCCCTCCACTACTCTCCTCCATCCCTCCCTCCCACCGTCCTGTCTCCACTACTCTCCTCCATCCCTCCTTCCACTACTCTCCTCCATCCCTCCCTCCCACCGTCCTGTCTCCACTACTCTCCTCCATCCCCCCTCCACTACTCTCCTCCATCCCTCCCTCCCACCGTCCTGTCTCCACTACTCTCCTCCATCCCTCCCTCCCACCTTCCTGTTTCCACTACTCTCCTCCATCCCTCCCTCCACTACTCTCCTCCATCCCTCCCTCCCCCCGTCCTGTCTCCACTACTCTCCTCCATCCCTCCCTCCCACCGTCCTGTCTCCACTACTCTCCTCCATCCCTCCCTCCACTACTCTCCTCCATCCCTCCCTCCCACCGTCCTGTCTCCACTACTCTAATCCATCCCTCCCTCCACTACTCTCCTCCATCCCTCCCTCCACTACTCTCCTCCATCCCTCCCTCCCACCGTCCTGTCTCCACTCCTCTCCTCCATCCCTCCCTCCCACCGTCCTGTCTCCACTACTCTCCTCCATCCCTCCCTCCCTCCACTACTCTCCTCCATCCCTCCCTCCCACCCTGATGTCTCCACTACTCTCCTCCATCTCTCCCTCCACTACTCTCCTCCATCCCTCCCTCCCACCGTCCTGTCTCCACTACTCTCCTCCATCCCTCCCTCCCACCCTCCTGTCTCCACTACTCTCCTCCATCTCTCCCTCCACTACTCTCCTCCATCCCTCCCTCCTACCGTCCTGTCTCTACTACTCTCCTCCATCCCTCCCTCCCACCGTCCTGTCTCCACTACTCTCCTCCATCCCTCCCTCCCGTCTCCACTACTCTCCTCCATCCCCCCTCCACTACTCTCCTCCATCCCTCCCTCCCACCGTCCTGTCTCCACTACTCTCCTCCATCCCTCCCTCCCACCGTCCTGTTTCCACTACTCTCCTCCATCCCTCCCTCCACTACTCTCCTCCATCCCTCCCTCCCCCCGTCCTGTCTCCACTACTCTCCTCCATCCCCCCTCCACTACTCTCCTCCATCCCTCCCTCCCACCGTCCTGTCTCCACTACTCTCCTCCATTCCTCCCTCCCACCGTCCTGTTTCCACTACTCTCCTCCATCCCTCCCTCCACTACTCTCCTCCATCCCTCCCTCCCCCCGTCCTGTCTCCGCTACTCTCCATCCATCCCTCCCTCCACTACTCTCCTCCATCCCTCCCTCCCACCGTCCTCCCTCCACTACTCTCCTCCATCCCTCCCTCCCACCGTCCTGTCTCCACTACTCTCCTCCATCCCTCCTTCCACTACTCTCCTCCATCCCTCCCTCCCACCGTCCTGTCTCCACTACTCTCCTCCATCCCCCCTCCACTACTCTCCTCCATCCCTCCCTCCCACCGTCCTGTCTACACTACTCTCCTCCATCCCTCCCTCCCACCTTCCTGTTTCCACTACTCTCCTCCATCCCTCCCTCCACTACTCTCCTCCATCCCTCCCTCCCCCCGTCCTGTCTCCACTACTCTCCTCCATCCCTCCCTCCCACCGTCCTGTCTCCACTACTCTCCATCCATCCCTCCCTCCACAACTCTCCTCCATCCCTCCCTCCCCCCGTCCTCCCTCCACTACTCTCCTCCATCCCTCCCTCCCCCCGTCCTGTCTCCACTACTCTCCTCCATCCCCCCTCCACTACTCTCCTTCATCCCTCCCTCCCTCCCACCGTCCTGTCTCTACTACTCTCCTCCACCCCTCCCTCCCACCATCCTGTCTCCACTACTCTCCTCCATCCCTCCCTCCCACCGTCCTGTCTCCACTACTCTCCTCCATCCCTCCCTCCCACCGTCCTGTCTCTACTACTCTCCTCCATCCCTCCCTCCACTACTCTCCTCCATCCCTCCCTCCCACCGTCCTGTCTCCACTACTCTCCTCCATCCCTCCCTCCCACCCTCCTGTCTCCACTACTCTCCTCCATCTCTCCCTCCACTACTCTCCTCCATCCCTCCCTCCCACCGTCCTGTCTCCACTACTCTCCTCCATCCCTCCCTCTCACCATCCTGTCTCCACTACTCTCCTCCATCCCTCCCTCCCACCCTCCTGTCTCCACTACTCTCCTCCATCTCTCCCTCCACTACTCTCCTCCATCCCTCCCTCCCACCGTCCTGTCTCCACTACTCTCCTCCATCCCTCCCTCTCACAGTCCTGTCTCTACTACACTCCTCCGTCCCTCCCTCCCATTGTCCTGTCTCCACTACTCTCCTCCATCTCTCCCTCCACTACTCTCCTCCATCTCTCCCTCCCACCGTCCTGTCTCTACTACTCTCCTCCATCCCTCCCTCCCACCCTCCTGTCTCCACTACTCTCCTCCATCCCTCCCTCCCACCGTCCTGTCTCCACTACTCTCCTCAAACCCTCCCTCCCACCGTCCTGTTTCCACTACTCTCCTCCATCCCTCCCTCCCCCCGTCCTGTCTCCACTACTCTCCCCCATCCCTCCCTCCCACCGTCCTGTCTCCACTACTCTCCATCCATCCCTCCCTCCACTACTCTCCTCCATCCCTCCCTCCCACCGTCCTCCCTCCACTACTCTCCTCCATCCCTCCCTCCCACCATCCTGTCTCCACTACTCTCCTCCATCCCTCCCTCCCACCGTCCTGTCTCCACTACTCTCCTCCATCCCCCCTCCACTACTCTCCTCCATCCCTCCCTCCCACCGTCCTGTCACTACTACTCTCCTCCATCCTTCCCTCCCACCGTCCTGTCTCCACTACTCTCCTCCATCCCTCCCTCCCACTGTCCTGTCTCCACTACTCTCCTCCATCCCTCCCTCCCACCGTCCTGTCTCCACTACTCTCATCCATCCCCCCTCCACTACTCTCCTCCATCTCTCCATCCCACTGTCCTGTCTCCACTACTCTCATCCATCCTCCCTCCACTACTCTCCTCCATCCTTCCCTCCCACCGTCCTGTCTCCACTACTCTCATCCATCCTCCCTCCACTACTCTCCTCCATCCCTCCCTCCACTACTCTCCTCCATCCCTCCCACCCACCGTCCTGTCTCCACTACTCTCCTCCATCCCTCCCTCCTACCGTCCTGTCTCTACTACTCTCCTCCATCCCTCCCTCCCACCATCCTGTCTCCACTACTCTCCTCCATCCCTCCCTCCCACCGTCCTGTCTCTACTACTCTCCTCCATCCCTCCCTCCCACCGTCCTGTCTCTACTACTCTCCTCCATCCCTCCCTCCCACCATCCTGTCTCCACTACTCTCCTCCATCCCTCCCTCCCACCGTCCTGTCTCCACTACTCTCCTCCATCCCTCCCTCCCACCATCCTGTCTCCACTACTCTCCTCCATCCCTCCCTCCCACCCTCCTGTCTCCACTACTCTCCTCCATCTCTCCCTCCACTACTCTCCTCCATCCCTCCCTCTCACCGTCCTGTCTCCACTACTCTCATCCATCCCATCTCCTCTTTACTATCTCTCCGGTCCTCTCTCTCTCTCCTCCCTTCATCCCTCCCTCTCTTCTCCTCCATCCTCTCATCCACTCAATCCCTCCCTCTCCTCTCCTCTCCTCCACTCAATCCCTCCATCCCTCTCCCTCCTATTTTCCACTCAATCCCTCCATCTCGTATGTCCAGAGAAACCATTTGTTTCACAGTGTGAATTTCAATTCTCTGCCAAGGCATCACAAAATATTATTTGTGTTACACCAACACACACAGACACACACACAATGTTGGAGTGGAAGGGGTTAGGAATTAGCAAGGGGGTGTCGGTGACCCACGTTTTGGTGGTGGGAATGCTAAGTAGCACCTAGTGATACGTCCAACTGTCAATCACGCACACACACACACACACACACACACACACACACACACACACACACACACACACACACACACACACACACACACACACACACACACACACACACACACATACACACACACACACACACACACGCACACACACACACACACACACACACATACAGGCACAAGCGCACGCACAAACACACAAACACACACACACACACACGCACACACGCACGCACACACACACAGGCACAAGTGCACGTAAAAACACACAAACTGATGCATGGACAAATGGACGCACACATTTACAAATCCATACAACAACGTGTTATGAATTATCTGGACAACATGAATGGCAACTATCCAACCCACACAGGCCTATCAATCAACACACACACGCGCGTACACGCACACCAACCACAAATCAATTAACACGCAACATAACATGCCTGTCAAAAGTTTCCACCTCATATCCACTCATAAATTATCCACGTAATACACTCTTAGATAAAATTAAACTTTTGAATAACTCTTTTTTGTTCGAGGTAAAACCCCTGTGGTTTCAGGTGAAACCCTTTTTAGTTCCATGTAGAACCCTTTCCACAGAGAGTTCTACATGGACCAAAAATAGTTTTATCTGGATCCAAAAAGGGTTCTAACTGGAACCAAAAAGGGTTCTAACTGGAACCAAAAAGGTTTCTCCTATGGGGACAGCCAAATAACCCACATCTAGGGAGGTACCCACATCTAGGGAGGTACCCACATCTAGAGAGGTGCCCATATCTAGGGAGGTATCCATATCTAGGGAGGTACCCACATCTAGGGAGGTACCCACATCTAGGGAGGTACCCATATCTAGGAGGTACCATATCTAGGGAGGTACCATATCTAGGGAGGTACCCACATCTAGGGAGGTACCCACATCTAGGGAGGTACCCATATCTAGGGAGGTACCCATATCTAGGGAGGTGCCCATATCTAGGGAGGTAACCACATCTACGGAGGTACCCACATCTAGGGAGGTACCCACATCTAGGGAGGTACCCACATCTAGGGAGGTACCCACATCTTGGGAGGTACCCATATCTAGGGAGGTACCCATATCTAGGGAGGTACCCACATCTAGAGAGGTACCCACATCTAGGGAGGTACCCACATCTAGGGAGGTGCCCATATCTAGGGAGGTACCCATTTCTAGGGAGGTACCCACATCTAGGGAGGTACCCACATCTAGGGAGGTGCCCATATCTAGGGAGGTACCCATATCTAGGGAGGTACCCACATCTAGGGAGGTACCCACATCTAGGGAGGTGCCCATATCTAGGGAGGTACCCATATCTAGGGAGGTACCCACATCTAGGGAGGTACCCACATCTAGGGAGGTACCCACATCTAGAGAGGTACCCACACCTAGAGAGGTACCCACATCTAGGGAGGTACCCAAATCTAGGGAGGTACCCATATCTAGGGAGGTACCCATATCTAGGAGGTACCCACATATAGGGAGGTACCCACATCTAGAGAGGTACCCACACCTAGAGAGGTACCCACATCTAGGGAGGTAACCAAATCTAGGGAGGTACCCATATCTAGGGAGGTACCCACAGCTAGAGAGGTACCCACATCTAGGGAGGTACCCATATCTAGGGAGATATGGATCCTAGGCAGGTAAACAGTATGGATGTTATGGAGCTGGTATGAGCATGACTGATTCTGGCGCTGTGGAGGACGGATATGGATCACATCAAGTAGACTAAAATGCTAATCCTCACTGATGTTTCCCTGAATTAATTAAATGATGACTGAATTAATGTGAAGTATGATATTTCCATGATATAGACTGACCAGGTGAAACCAGATGAAAGCTATGATCCCTTATTGATGTCACTTGTTAAATCCACTTCAATCAATGTGCAGCAGGTGAAGGGGAGGAGACAGGTTAAAATAAGGATTTTTAAGCCTTGAGACAATTGAGGCATGGATTGTGTATGTGTTCCATTCAGAGGGTGAAAGGGTAAGTTACGATATTTAAGTGCCTTTGAACGGGGTTTGGTAGTAGGTTCCAGGCGCACCGGTTTGAGTGTGTCAAGAACTGCAACGCTGCTGGGTTTTTCACCCTCAACAGTTTCCTGCGTGTAACAAGAATGATCCACCACCCAAAGGACATCCAGCCATCTTGACGCAACTGTGGGAAGCATTGTTGTCAACATGGGCCAGCATCCCTGTCAAAAGCTCCCTGCCACATCTAGTGAGGTACCCACATCTAGGGAGGTACCCATATCTAGGGAGGTGCCCATATCTAGGGAGGTACCCACATCTACGGAGGTACCCACATCTAGGGAGGTACCCACATCTAGGGAGGTACCCACATCTAGGGAGGTACCCATATCTAGGGAGGTACCCACATCTAGAGAGGTACCCACATCTAGGGAGGTACCCACATCTAGGGAGGTGCCCATATCTAGGGAGGTACCCATATCTAGGGAGGTACCCACATCTAGGGAGGTACCCACATCTAGGGAGGTGCCCATATCTAGGGAGGTACCCATATCTAGGGAGGTACCCACATCTAGGGAGGTACCCACATCTAGGGAGGTACCCACATCTAGAGAGGTACCCACACCTAGAGAGGTACCCACATCTAGGGAGGTACCCAAATCTATGGAGGTACCCATATCTAGGGAGGTACCCATATCTAGGAGGTACCCACATCTAGAGAGGTACCCACACCTAGAGAGGTACCCACATCTAGGGAGGTACCCAAATCTAGGGAGGTACCCATATCTAGGGAGGTACCCACAGCTAGAGAGGTACCCACATCTAGGGAGGTACCCATATCTAGGGAGGTACCCACACCTAGAGAGGTACCCACATCTAGGGAGGTACCCATATCTAGGGAGGTACCCATATCTAGGGAGGTACCCACATCTAGGGAGGTACCCACATCTAGGGAGGTACCCACATCTAGGGAGGTACCCATATCTAGGGAGGTACCCACATCTAGAGAGGTACCCACATCTAGGGAGGTACCCACATCTAGGGAGGTGCCCATATCTAGGGAGGTACCCATATCTAGGGAGGTACCCACATCTAGGGAGGTAGCCACATCTAGGGAGGTGCCCATATCTAGGGAGGTACCCATATCTAGGGAGGTACCCACATCTAGGGAGGTACCCACATCTAGGGAGGTACCCACATCTAGAGAGGTACCCACACCTAGAGAGGTACCCACATCTAGGGAGGTACCCAAATCTAGGGAGGTACCCATATCTAGGGAGGTACCCATATCTAGGAGGTACCCACATCTAGAGAGGTACCCACACCTAGAGAGGTACCCACATCTAGGGAGGTACCCAAATCTAGGGAGGTACCCATATCTAGGGAGGTACCCACAGCTAGAGAGGTACCCACATCTAGGGAGGTACCCACATCTAGGGAGGTACCCACATCTAGGGAGGTACCCACATCTAGGGAGGTACCCACATCTAGGGAGGTACCCATATCTAGGGAGATACCCATATCTAGGGAGGTACCCACATCTAGGGAGGTACCCACATCTAGAGAGGTACCCATATCTAGGGAGGTACCCATATCTAGGGAGGTACCCACATCTAGGGAGGTACCCACATCTAGGGAGGTACCCACATCTAGGGAGGTACCCACACCTAGAGAGGTACCCACATCTAGGGAGGTACCCACATCTAGGGAGGTACCCACATCTAGGGAGGTACCCACACCTAGAGAGGTACCCACATCTAGGGAGGTACCCATATCTAGGGAGGTACCCACATCTAGGGAGGTACCCACATCTAGGGAGGTACCCACACCTAGAGAGGTACCCACATCTAGGGAGGTACCCACATCTAGGGAGGTACCCACACCTAGAGAGGTACCCACATCTAGGGAGGTACCCACATCTAGGGAGGTACCCACATCTAGGGAGGTGCCCATATCTAGGGAGGTACCCACACCTAGGGAGGTACCCATATCTAGGGAGGTACCCACATCTAGGGAGGTACCCACAGCTAGAGAGGTACCCACATCTAGGGAGGTACCCATATCTAGGGAGGTACCCATATCTAGGGAGGTACCCACATCTAGGGAGGTACCCATATCTAGGGAGGTACCCACATCTAGGGAGGTACCCATATCTAGGGAGGTACCCACATCTAGGGAGGTACCCACATCTAGGGAGGTATCCATATCTAGGGAGGTACCCATATCTAGGGAGGTACCCACATCTAGGGAGGTACCCATATCTAGGGAGGTACCCACATCTAGGGAGGTACCCACATCTAGGGAGGTACCCATATCTAGGGAGGTACCCATATCTAGGGAGGTACCCATATCTAGGGAGGTACCCACATCTAGGGAGGTACCCACATCTAGGGAGGTACCCACATCTAGAGAGGTACCCACATCTAGGGAGGTACCCATATCTAGGAGGTACCATATCTAGGGAGATATGGATCCTAGGCAGGTAAACAGTATGGATGTTATGGAGCTGGTATGAGCATGACTGATTCTGGCGCTGTGGAGGACGGATATGGATCACATCAAGTACACTAATATGCTAATCCTCACTGATGTTTCCCTGAATTAATTAAATGATGACTGAATTAATGTGAAGTATGATATTTCCATGATATAGACTGACCAGGTGAAACCAGATGAAAGCTATGATCCCTTATTGATGTCACTTGTTAAATCCACTTCAATCAATGTGCAGCAGGTGAAGGGGAGGAGACAGGTTAAAATAAGGATTTTTAAGCCTTGAGACAATTGAGGCATGGATTGTGTATGTGTTCCATTCAGAGGGTGAAAGGGTAAGTTACGATATTTAAGTGCCTTTGAACGGGGTTTGGTAGTAGGTTCCAGGCGCACCGGTTTGAGTGTGTCAAGAACTGCAACGCTGCTGGGTTTTTCACCCTCAACAGTTTCCTGCGTGTAACAAGAATGATCCACCACCCAAAGGACATCCAGCCATCTTGACGCAACTGTGGGAAGCATTGTTGTCAACATGGGCCAGCATCCCTGTCAAAAGCTTTCGAGTCCTTGTAGAGTCCACGCCCTGACAAATTGAGGCGTGGACTCTATTTGAATCGAGCAGATTCATTACAGCTGCAAATTCCATCATATGTTGAAGTTCCTGTTGCTTTGTCTAACCACACTATGATGAATCTATCAAAGACAGTTCAGAAATCCATGTTGCATTTGTAGATCTCCTCTCTGTCTAAGTGTGTCCCCACTAATTGCATTTAGGAACATTCGTGCGTAGCCTACTGCTGTGTGCTCATCGCTGAGCCGATGATGTGGAGACAAACTTTCTGATCTGTTGGTTGTTGGATATACTGTCCCAGAAGTGTCCCAGACAATGTTTTACCATCCCCGTCGTGCCCTTGTTATAGAGCCCTGAATATATAGCCTACCCAGAGAGAAAGCACATCATGTGATCCTCTCTCCCTCTTTCTGAAACTATTGGATCATTATTTTTCAGTTTCTCTCCTTGCTGTGTATCTAGTAATGACTGGTATGACTGGGGGTGGTCAGGATACCACCTGTACAGTTCTCCTCCCATTCACGTGACTCAGCTGCCTGCTGCAGTGCTCTCAACACCAATGACTATGCTCATCACACACACACACACACAACACTCCAGCCCTTCACTCACTCACTCACTCACTCACTCACTCACTCACTCACTCACTCACTCACTCACTCACTCACTCACTCACTCACTCACTCACTCACTCACTCACTCACTCACTCACTCACTCACTCACTCACTCACTCACTCACTCCCTCACTCCCTCACTCACTCACTCACTCACTCACTCACTCACTCACTCACTCACTCACTCACTCACTCCCTCCCTCCCTCTCTTCCTCCCTCCCTCCCTCCCTCCCTCCCTCACTAAGCAACAGCCTGCCTCACAGCCTGATATTCAGCAGGTCACAGTGAAACGAATAGATGTTCTTTTTCTTTTAATATTTTTCATGAGAAACGCCAATAGTAGCCCCCCCCACCCCAAAGAAACGTCATCCCGTGACCAATACATTTTTACCCATTATATAATTTTCAAAGTAACCCAATTTGGACATGGCAACCTCATGAGCAGGCCTGCCAAGGCAACTCCATGGAGGTTGCCTAGCAACACGTGCCTGCGTTGTGCTACAAATTGTGTTGATTTGTGAATCTGTTTAGACGAACAGCTAGCATGACAGCTAGAACGACTTTGGAAATGTCAGATTTCAGCTAATAGAGAGAAGAATCTACCAAAATAACTACATCATGGCATTCACAAATCATAAGATACTTCCATATAATAGAAATTCAGGTAGATTTTGGTGCAAAATTATTACTTACTCAACATTTATGAGTTTAGCAAATATTCCCCCAACATCGGACACCCGTTAACGTAGGACACCCCCTAAAGTAGGACACCCCCTAACGTAGGACACTCCCTAATGTAGGACACTCCCTAACGTAGGACACTCCCTAACGTAGGACACTCCCTAACGTAGGACACCCCCTAACGTAGGACACCCCCTAACGTAGGACACCCCCTAACGTAGAACACTCTCTAGAGGTTAGGGGATTAACCTGTTAGTGTGTAGGGGGCGCTATTTTCACTTTGGGAAAAAATCGTGCCCAATTTAAACGGCCTCGTACTCTATTCTAGATCGTACAATATGCATATTATTATTACTATTGGATAGAAAACACTCTCAAGTTTCTAAAACTGTTTGAATTATATCTGTGAGTGAAACAGAACTCATTTGGCAGCAAACTTCCAGACAGGAAGTGAAAAATCTGAAAACGATGCTCTGTTCCAGGGCCTGCCTATTGAATTGCTTTATATATATGGATTTGCATGCACTGCATACGCCTTCCACTAGATGTCAACAGGCAGTGGAAGGTGGAATGGGGTGTCTAGCTTGATCTGAGGTCGAACAAGAGCTCTTGGAATGACGTGACCAGAATTTCCTTTCTCTACCTAGGCGCGGGAAGGACCTTCCTATTGTCTTCTGATAAGCGTTCGGCTAATATCTCCGGCGTTGTTTTTATTTGATACATATTAGAAAAACATCATAAAGTAGGTTTTTTCAACCGAGTTTCATCAGTTTATTTAACGTTTAATGGGTCTTTTGGAGTTTTCCGTTCTATGCGTCGAGAGGAGATGGACATGTTCGCTCCACATGGCTAGCTAAGGTTGCTAATTCGACAGGAGAGAAGGACATTCTAAAACCAAACAACGATTTATTCTGGACCTAGGACTCCTTGTACAAGATTCTGATGGAAGCTCAGCAAAAGTAAGAACCATTTATGATGTTATTTCGTATTTCTGTGGAAAATGTAGAGTCATATTTTCCGCCCATTTTGCGGGCGCTGTCTCGCTATAACGTAAGCTGTTTGTTATGGTAAAGTTATTTTTTTAAATCTAACACGGCGGTTGCATTAAGAACTAGTGTGTCTTTCATTTGCTGTCCAACATGTATTTTTTAGTAAAGTTTATGATGAGTTCTTTGGTCAGATTAGGTGAGTGTCCAAAATATCTCCGAAGATTCTGGTGAATCGATGCTACATATTCACAATGTATAACCACGGTTTGCAGCTCAAAATATGCACATTTTCGAACAAAACATAAGTGTATTGTATAACCTGATGTTATAGGACTGTCATCTGATGAAGTTGGTCAAGGTTAGTGATTAATTTTATATCTTTTGCTGTTTTTTTGCGATCGCTACCTTTTGCTGCTGATAAATGCATTTGTGTGTTTGGCTATTGTGGTAAGCTAATATAATGCTATATTGTGTTTTCGCTGTAAAACACTTAAAAAATCTGAAAATTTGGCTGGATTCACAAGATGTTTATCTTTCATTTGCTGTACACCATGTATTTTTCATAAATGTTTTATGATGAGTATTTAGGTATTTCACGTTGCTCTCTGTAATTATTCTGTCTGCTTCGGTGCTATTTGTGATTGTAGCTGCAATGTAAAACTATGATTTATACCTCAAATATGCAAATTTTTCGAACAAAACATAAATGTATTGTGTAACATGTTATAAGACTGTCATCTGAGGAAGTTGTTTCTTGGTTAGTGACTAATTATATCTATATTTTGTTGGTTTTTTGAAAGCTACCTATGCGGTGGATAAATAGCGTTGTGTGTTTGGCTATTGTGGTGAGCTAACATAAATATATATTGTGTTTTCGCTGTAAAACATTTTAAAAATCGGACATGTTGGCTGGATTCACAAGATGTTTATCTTTCATTTGCTGTATTGGACTTGTTAATGTGTGGAAGTTAAATATTTCAAAAAAATATATTTTGAATTTCGCGCTCTGCGAAGGCAGCGGAATGTTGTGGTTGTGTTCCGCTAGCGGAACCCCGGGGCGAGAAAGGTTAAATCACCTCGAGCTCAACATTTAAATGGACTGGAAAATAACAGTGTGTTTTGCGACTAAAGACACCCTTCTAGCTAGCTGACCACCGATTTTTTTGTTGCAATTTACGTAAGTTAAATTAGCTTTAGAGAGTTTTTAAAAAAGTCATATATATATGCGCATTTTGTGGGACACGTTGTATATTGTAAAATTCGACTGCGCGACAGACCACACATAATTTAATATCCAACTTTTTAGCTTTGAAATATAACTAACGGATTTGCTAATGTTGCCAGTTTAGTTGCTAAATGTTAATAGAACTGCTAAGTAATCACAAAAGAAAGAAATTGTAAGCGTTAGATAATACATTTCACGAAAACAGCTGAATGTTGTCAAGCTTTATCGTATCAAAATTGGAGTCCTCTGAAGGGAAGGCAAACAGTAGCCAACTAATCATCTATCTAATAAACACTTTGAATACCAGGTTGGTGACTCTTTTTTTAATAACAATATTAAACAATATATCTTGTAATTGAACAAAATAGTAAGGTGGCCAATAACTGGGAACCGTATGCCTATAATACAGGACGTTATTTTTTCTTTAAACCGCTTTTTAACATTTTTAACTTCTGTTGACTCCAACATGGCGGATATTTCTTTGGCTGGATTGAGCGCCGCACTCAGATTTTGCTTTTTCCATCAAGTTTTTTTTAAATCTGACACAGCGGTCGCATTAAGGAGAAGTCTATCTTTAATCCTGTGAGTAACACTTGTATCTTTTATCAATGTTTATTATGAGTATTTCTGGGATTTCTGTGGCTATCTGCAAAATCACCGGATATTTTGGAATCAAAACATTACTGCACGTAACGCGCCAATGTAAACTGAGATTTTTGGATATAAATATGCACATTATTGAACAAAATATACATGTATTGTGTAACATGATGTCCTATGAGTGTCAACTGATGAAGATCATCAAAGGTTAGTGATTCATTTTATCTTTATTTCTGCTTTTTGTGACTCCTATCTTTGGCTGGAAAAATGGCTGTGTGTTTTTTTTACTTGGCTCTGAACTAACATAATCATATGTTGTGCTTTCGCTGTAAAGCCTTTTTGAAATAGGACACGATTGGTAGATTAACAAGAAGTTTATATTTCATTTGCTGTATTGGACTTGTTAATGTGTGAAAGTTACATATTTCAAAAAAATAAATAAAAAGACTTTCGCGCGCTGCCTTTTCAGCGGAATGTTGTCAAGTGGTTCCGCTAGCGGAACGCCTGCACTAGAAAGGTGCAACATCTCAAGACATCAGTCAGGAAGTTAAACCTTGGTCGCAAACGGGTCTTCCAAATGGACTATGACCCCAAGCATACTTCCAAAGTTGTGGCAAAATTGCTTAAGGACAATAAAGTTAAGGTATTGGAGTGGCCGTCACAAAGCCCCGACCTCAATCCTATAGAAAATGTGTGGGCAGAACTGAAAAAGCGTGTGCGAGCAAGGAGGCTTACAAACCTGACTCAGTTACACCAGCTCTGTCAGTAGGAATGGACCAAAATTCACCCAACTTATTGTGGGAAGCTTGTGGAAGGCTACCCAAAACGTTTGATCCAATTTAAAGAATTTAAAGGCAATGCTACCAAATACTAATTGAGTCTATGTAAACTTCTGACCCACTGGGAATGTGATGAAAGAAATAAAAGCTGAAATAAGTCATTCGCTCTACTATTATTCTGATATTTCACATTCTAAATAAAATAAAGTGGTGATCCTAACTGACCTAAGAGAGGGAATTTTTACGAGGATTAAATGTCAGGAATTGTGAAAAACTGAGTATAAAAGTATGTGGCTAAGGTGAATGGAAACTTCAGACTTCAACTGTACGTATGTGTAGCATTTGATGAAAAAGTAGAATAACTGGGGCTTCCATGCAGAATATTCCAGTTTGCTATCAGTGCTTGACACTGTTACATATTCATAGGTGGCTTTTGGAGTTGGGCTTTACATGTTTTGTTAGAAACATGCAAAACTGGGTGGGGAGGGAGGATGTGGACTGAGGGAGGGGTTATCTTTATAAGCATTTATTCACCACCAAAAATATTTAGTTCTAACCCTTCTCTAAAAATAGAAATTACAAACCAAATCAAAAGTTTGTCACAAAAAAAAGGAACCACTGAGGGAGACAGCAGGGAGAAGTGGAGGGTGGGGTAGAGGGAGACAGTAGGGAGGGGTGGAGGGTGGAGGGTGGAGGTAGACAACAGGGAGAAGTGGAGGGTGGGGTAGAGGGAGACAGTAGGGAGGGGTGGAGGGTGGGGTAGAGGGAGACAGTAGGGAGGGGTGGAGGGTGGAGGGTGGAGGTAGACAGCAGGGAGGGGTGGAGGGTGGTGGTATAGGGATACAGTAGGGAGGGGTGGAGGGTGGTGTAGAGGGAGACAATAGGGAGGGGTGGAGGGTGGAGGTAGACAGCAGGGAGGGGTGGAGGGTGGTGGTAGAGGGAGACAGTAGTGAGGTGTGGAGGGTGGGGTAGAGGGAGACAGCAGGGAGGGGTGAAGGGTGGAGGGTAGAGGGAGACAGCAGGGATGGGTGGAGGGTGGTGTAGAGGGAGACAGTAGGGAGGGGTGGAGGGTGGAGGTAGACAGCAGGGAGGGGTGGAGGGTGGTGGTAGAGGGAGACAGTAGTGAGGTGTGGAGGGTGGGGTAGAGGGAGACAGCAGGGAGGGGTGAAGGGTGGAGGGTGGAGGGTGGAGGTAGACAGCAGGGAGGGGTGGAGGGTGGGGTAGAGGGAGACAGCAGGGAGGGGTGGAGGGTGGGGGTAGAGGGAGACAGCAGGGAGGGGTGGAGGGTGGGGGTAGAGGGAGACCGCAGGGAGGGGTGGAGGGTGGGGGTAGAGGGAGACAGCAGGGAGGGGTGGAGGGTGGGGGTAAGGGGAGACAGCAGGGAGGGGTGGAGGGTGGGGTAGAGGGAGACAGCAGGGAGGGGTGGAGGGTGGCATTCTCTCAACCAGCTTTATGAGGTAGTCATCTGGAATGCATTTCAATTAACATGTGTGCCTCGTTAAAAGTTAATTTGTGGCATTTCTTTCCTTCTTAATGTGTTTGAGCCAATCAGTTGGGTTGTGACAAGGTAGGGGTGGTATACAGAAGATAGCCCTTTTTTGTAAAATACAAAGGCCATTTAATGGCAAGAACAGCTCAAATAAGCAAAAAGAAATGACAGTCCATCATTACTTTAAGACATGAAGGTCAGTCAATCCAGAAAATGTAAAGAACTTTGAAAGTTTCTTTAAGTGCAGTCGCAAAAACCATCAAGCGCTATGATGAAACTGGCTCTCGTGAGGACCGCCACAGGAAAGGAAGACCCAGAGTTACCTCTGCTGCAGAGGACACGTTCATTAGAGTTACCAGCCTCAGAAATTAAATCAATGCTTCACAGAGTTCAAGTAACAGACACATCTCCACATCAACTGTTCAGAGGAGACTATGTGAATCAGGCCTTCATTGTTGATTTGCTGAAAAGAAACCACTACTAAAGAACATAAATAATAAGAAGAGACTTCCTTGGGCCAAGACACACGCGCAATGGACAATAGACCGGTGGAAATCTGTCCTTTGGTCTGATGAGTGTAAATTTGTGATTTTTGGTTCCAACCGCCATTTCTTTGTGAGACGCAGAGTTGGTGAACTGATAATCTCCACATGTGTGGTTCCCACCGTGAAGCATGGAGGAGGTGTGATGGTGTGGGGGTGCTTAGCTGGTGACACTGTCAGTGATTTATTTTAATTTCAAGGCACACTTAACCAGTATGGCTCCATAGCATTCTGCAGTGATACGCCATCCCATCTGGTTTGGACTAAGTGGGACTACCATTTGTTTTTCAACAGTCCAAAAAGGAGAGTGATGGAGTGCTGCATAAGATGACCTGGCCTCCACAACCACCCTACCTCAACCCAATTGAGATGGTTTGGGATGAGTTGGACTGCAGAGTGACGGAAAAGCAGCCAACAAGTGCTCAGCATATGTGGGAACTCCTTCAAGACTGTTGGAAAAGCATTCCATGTGATGCTGGTTGAGAGAATGCCAAGAGTGTGCAAAGCTGTCAAAAAGGCAGAATCTAAATTCTAAAATATGTTACAAATTGTAAAAATACAGAAAAAACCTTGATTGAGAAGTTATGTCCAAACTGTTGACTGTTGACTCGGGGGCCATATAAGAACTAGGCCAGGACATAACGACACACAGAACGGAACACACAGTGTTCTAGAAGCTTTATGACATTCTGTCCAGGGGATATATATCACTGCATATCCCATTGTATACAATAATTACTGTATACAGAATTACTGGCTGACCCGTGTGTTTGTGTGTGTGTGTGTGTGTGTGTGTGTGTGTGTGTGTGTGTGTGTGTGTGTGTGTGTGTGTGTGTGTGTGTGTGTGTGTGTGTGTGTGTGTGTGTGTGTGTGTGTGTTCCTTTAAACTACTGGGTTACTTCTCCTTCTAATGAGAGAGGAGGAGAGAGAGAGACATGAGGAGGGGAAGAGAGAGAGACATGAGGAGGGGAGGAGAGAGATATGAGAAAGAAGGAGAGAGTGGAACCGAGTAAGATAGACTGGAAGGGTAATGTAGTGAGTAGGATATACCTGGTAGGGTAATGGAGTGAGTAGGATATACCTGGTAGGGTAATGTAGTGAGCAGGATAGACCTGGTAGGGTAATGTAGTGAGTATGATATACCTGGTAGGGTAATGGAGTGAGTATGATAGACCTGGTAGGGTAATGTAGTGTGTTGGATATACCTGGTAGGGTAATGTAGTGAGTAGGATAGACCTGGTAGGGTAATGTAGTGAGTAGGATATACCTGGTAGGGTAATGTAGTGAGTAGGATATACCTGGTAGGGTAATGGAGTGAGTAGGATATACCTGGTAGGGTAATGTAGTGAGCAGGATAGACCTGGTAGGGTAATGTAGTGAGTATGATATACCTGGTAGGGTAATGGAGTGAGTATGATAGACCTGGTAGGGTAATGTAGTGTGTTGGATATACCTGGTAGGGTAATGTATTGAGTAGGATAGACCTGGTAGGGTAATGTAGTGAGTAGGATATACCTGGTAGGGTAATGGAGTGAGTAGGATAGACCTGGTAGGGTAATGGAGTGAGTTGGATATACCTGGTAGGGTAATGGAGTGAGTAGGATAGACTTGGTAGGGTAATGTAGTGAGTAGGATATACCTGGTAGGGTAATGGAGTGAGTATGATAGACCTGGTAGGGTAATGGAGTGAGTAGGATATACCTGGTAGGGTAATGCAGCTAGTAGGATATACCTGGTAGGGCAATGTAGTGAGTAGGATATACCTGGTAGGGTAATGTAGTGAGTAGGATATACATGGTGAGGTAATGTAGCTAGTATGATATACCTGTTAGGGTCATGTAGCTAGTATGATATACATGGTAGGGTAATGTAGCTAGTATGATAGACATGGTAGGGTAATGTAGTGAGTAGGATATACCTGGTAGGGTAATGTAACTAGTAGGATATACCTGGTAGGGTAATGTAGCTAGTATGATATACATGGTAGGGTAATGTAGCTAGTATGATATACCTGGTAGGGTAATGTAGCTAGTAGGATATACATGGTAGGGTAATGTAGCTAGTATGATATACCTGGTAGGGTAATGTAGCTAGTAGGATATACATGGTACGTTAATGTAGTGAGTAGTATATACTTGGTAGTGTAATGTAGCTAGTATGATAGACATGGTAGGGTAATGTAGTGAGTAGGATATACCTGGTAGGGTAATGTAGTGAGTAAGATATATGTGGTAGGGTAATGTATGGATTAGGATATACCTGGTAGGGTAATGCAGCTAGTATTATATACATAGTAGGGTAATGTAGTGAGTAAGATATGTGAGGTAGGGTAATGTAGTGAGTAGGATATACCTGGTAGGGTAATGTAGCTAGTATGATATACATGGTAGGGTAATGTAGTGAGTAGGATATACCTGGTAGGGTAATGTAGTGAGTATATATATGTGGTATGGTAATGTAGTGAGTATGATATACCTGGTAGGGTAATGTAGTGAGTAAGATATATGTGGTAGGGTAATGTAGTGAGTAAGAAAAATGTGGTAGGGTAATGTAGTGAGTAGGATATACCTGGTAGGGTAATGTAGTGAGTAAGATATACCTGGTAGGGTAATGGAGTGAGTAGGATATACCTGGTAGGGTAATGGAGTGAGTAGGATATACCTGGTAGGGTAATGGAGTGAGTAATATATATGTGGTAGGGTAATGTAGTGACTAGGATATACCTGGTAGGGTAATGTAGTGATTATGATATACCTGGTAGGGTAATGTAGTGAGTGAGATACATGCAGTGGGGTAATGTAGTGAGTATGATATACCTAGTAGGTTTAATGTTGTGAGTAATATATATATATGTGGTAGGGTAATGGAGTGATCATGACATATCTGGTAGGATAATGTAGTGAGTAGGATATACCTGGTATGATAATGTAGTGAGTAAGATATATGTGGTAGGGTAATGTAGTGAGCATGATAGACCTGGTAGGATAAACATGGTATGGTAATGTAGGAGGAGAGACAGTAAAGAGAGCAGGTTAAGTAAATAAAGAGACAGAGAGAGCGATAGAGAAATAGAGATGGAAACAGAGAGAGAGAGAGAGAGAGAGAGAGAGAGAGAGAGAGAGAGAGCGATAGAGAGTGAGAGAGAGAGAGAGAGAGAGAGAGAGAGAGAGAGAGAGAGAGAGAGAGAGAGAGAGAGAGAGAGAGAGAGAGAGAGAGAGAGAGAGAGAGAGAAATAGAGATGGGGGCTAGCAAGTTAATGGAGTAGAGATGATGTTTCAAGGGTTTGGAGAGCTGTTGGTTGTTTTCCAGACTGTCAAGCATGTCCTGAGGCACATTGTTTCTAAACCTCTGAGTACACCTAAAAGTGCACCCTATTCCCTACGTAGTGCTCTACCTTTCACCAGAGTCTGTGTCAAAAATAGTGCACTATATAGGGAATAGGGTGCCATTTGGAACACAAGGGGGCTTTGTTTGAAATGCTCTGTCTGATGGGAGACATATTCACCATGGAGCTGCTCTCACAGCCTGGGAAGAACTTAAGTCAAAATGGCTTTAGTCAAACTGACTGACACTGGGCTTGTGTGTGTGTGTGTGTGTGTGTGTGTGTGTGTGTGTGTGTGTGTGTGTGTGTGTGTGTGTGTGTGTGTGTGTGTGTGTGTGTGTGTGTGTGTGTGTGTGTGTGTGTGTGTGTGTGTGTGTGTGTGTGTGTGTGTGTGCTCGGCTGGCTGGCTGGTCAGTGAAAGATAATTGCCTGACCTTGACTCGATGGGGTGTAGAGGGTGAGGATGGGTGAGGAGGGGTGAAGAGGAGGGAGAGAGGAGAGAGCTGTAAATTTGATCGTGAGCATCAACAACTCTCGGGAAGTATTTCTGTCAGAGCCCTGGGCTCTGTAAGTTAAGCATCTCACACACACACACACACACACACACACACACACACACACACACACACACACACACACACACACACACACACACACACACACACACACACACACACACACACACACACACACACACACACACACGGTCAATGAAGATCCATTCACTCAGGGCCCTCACTTACAATAGTGTCTTCATGTTGATGCTAATTAATGTGCAGTTAAAGAGATAAGTAGAGGTTATTAAAATACTGGGGAGATTTATTATCAACTAATTTCTTCCCAGGTTCTTTCCCTCAGTGTCCTATTACCAATCTATCCCTCTATTCTGTCTTCCTCAAATCCCTCCCTCTCCCTGTATCCTGTCCTCTCTCCCCCTCCCGTTTCTCTCCCTCTCCCTGTATCCTGTCCTCTCTCCCCCTCCCGTTTCTCTCCCTCTCCCTGTATCCTGTCCTCTCTCCCCCTCCCGTTTCTCTCCCTCTCCCTGTATCCTGTCCTCTCTCCCCCTCCCGTTTCTCTCCCTCTCCCTGTATCCTGTCTTCTCTCCCCCTCCCGTTTCTCTCCATCTCCTTGTATCCTGTCCTCTCTCCCCCTCCCGTTTCTCTCCCTCTCCCTGTATCCTGTCCTCTCTCCCCCTCCCGTTTCTCTCCCTCTCATCAATATCCTATCCGTTCTCTTCCCTCTCTTCCCCCTCACTCTCTCCATCTCCCTGTATGCTTTCTCCACCCTCCCTCATCCCTCTTTCCTCTCCCCTGTCTTTTCTCCCTCACTCCTTCCCTCCTCTCTCTCTCTCCATGTCATCCCCCTCTCCTCCCTGCCATGAGGACAGCTGTCTGAGACCTGCAGAAAGCACTGTGCTACTGCTCCAATCGATGCAGCCAGGCACCAGCACCCACCCAACCCTGTTCTAACCCATGGTGTGTGTGTGTGTGTGTGTGTGTGTGTGTGTGTGTGTGTGTGTGTGTGTGTGTGTGTGTGTGTGTGTGTGTGTGTGTGTGTGTGTGTGTGTGTGTGTGTGTGTGTGTGTGTGTGTGTGTGTGTGTGTGTGTGTGTAACCCTGGGAAAAAACGGATTTAATCCAGGTATCCCTCTCTCCCTCCATCCCTCCCATCCCTCTCTCCCTCCCTCCCTCCTTCCCATCCCTCTCTCCCTCCATCCCTCCATCCCTCTCTCCCTCCCTCCCTCCAGACACATGTCTGGTTGTCATCCATTGCTTTTTACTGTAATCTGCAAGGAAGGAGGGAGGGAGGAAGGAAGGGGGGGGAGAGAGAGAGAGAGAGTGATATATACAGTATATAAATATATATTTATGATCTGAGAAAATGTGATTGTAGGTGGTGTAGTAAATGGTTGTGTGGTTTGAAGTTTAAAACCTGTTATGGCTGCAAGGGGCAGTATTGAGTAGCCAGTTAAATCGTGCCCATTTCAAACGGCCTCGTACTCAATTCTTGCTCGTACAATATGCATATTATTATTACTATTGGATAGAAAACACTCTCTAGTTTCTAAAACCGTTTGAATTATTTCTCTGAGTGAAACAGAAGTCATTCTGCAGCACACTTCCTGACCAGGAAGTGGAATGTCAGAAATCGATGCTCTGTTCAACTTCATCCTTATACATGGGCGTGATACGTAAGAGTCTACATACACTTCATACACCTTCCCCTGGTTGTCAAGAGGCGGTGAGAGAAAATTGTTTGTGTTTATCTTGGTCTGAGGTGGAATTAAAGCTCTTTGTTTGACGTGACCGTCCATTTCCTGTTTCTGGAGCGCGCGAAAGAGGACATGAATTTGCCTTCTGTTTAGCTGTCGTTATGGACGACTAACATCTCCGTCTTAGATTTTATTTGATACATGTGACCGTATCATCGTAACGTATGTTTTTTCAATATAGTTTAATCAGATTATTGAAATTTTTTCGGGAGTTTTGCCGTGTTCCGTTCTCTGACTTTGTTGACGTTGGAGTGATCCGTGCCACTTGGCAAGTGCCCATGCTAAATGAAGAGGGATATTTGCCGTTCCAGATCAAAACAACGACTGTTCTGGACAAAGGACACCTTGTCCAACATTCTGACGGAAGATCACCAAAAGTAAGAAACATTTTATGATGCTATTTCTAATATCTGTCGTGCATGTGAACTGGTCGTGGGCGCCCAAGTGTTTCTGGCTATTGTGGCTACGCTAATATAACGCTACATTTTGTTTTCGCTGTAAAACATTTAATAAATCGGAAATATTGTCTGGAATCACAAGATGCCTGTCTTTCAATTGCTGTACACTATGTATTTTTCAGAAATGTTTTATGATGAGTAATTAGGTATTTGACGTTGGTGTCTGTAAATATTATGGCTGCTTTCGGTGCAATTTCTGATTGTAGCTGAAATGTAAACTATGATTTATACCTGAAATATGCACATTTTTCGAACAAAACATATGCTATACAATAAATATGTTATCAGACTGTCATCTGATGAAGTTGTTTCTTGGTTAGTGGCTATTTATATCTTTATTTGGTCGAATTTGTGATAGCTACTGATGGAGTAAAAAACTGATGGAGTAAGAATAGTGGTGTCTTTTGCTAACGTGGTTAGCTAATAGATTTACATATTGTGTCTTCCCTGTAAAACATTTTAAAAATCGGACATGTTGGCTTGATTCACAAGATGTGTACCTTTCATCTGGTGTCTTGGACTTGTTAATGTGTGAAAGTTAAATATTTAAAAAAAAATATCTTTTGAATTTCGCGCCCTGCACTTGAGCTGGATGTTGTCATAAGTGTACCGGTGTCGGGCTGCACCCCAAACAGGTTAACCCTCCCATTCAGTTAGCTACAAAACAGGGAATGTGCCCCTCCAACACACACACACATCCATGAAGACTTGAACAGTCCCAAACACATTGATCAGTGTGTGTGTGTGTGTGTGTGTGTGTGTGTGTGTGTGTGTGTGTGTGTGTGTGTGTGTGTGTGTGTGTGTGTGTGTGTGTGTGTGTGTGTGTGTGTGTGTGTGTGTGTGTGTGTGTGTGTGTAACCAGCAACAGGCCAGCCAGAGCCAAAAATGCATACACCCAAAAGACTTGATATACAGCCATGGATTGTGTCTAAGAAGCACTCCATCCCCCTCACCCTCTCTCCATCCCCCTCACCCTCTCTCCATCCCCCTCACCCTCTCTTTATCCCCCTCCCCCTCACCCTCTCTCCATCCCCCTCACCCTCTCTCCATCCCCCTCACCCTCTCTCCATCCCCCTCACCCTCTCTCCATCCCCCTCACCCTCTCTCCATCCCCCTCACCCTCTCTCCATCCCCCCCCCCCTCTCTCCATCCCCCCCACCCTCTCTCCATCCCCCTCACCCCCTCACCCTCTCTCCATCCCCCTCACCCTCTCTCCATCCCCCTCAACCTCTCTCCATCCCCCTCACCCTCTCTCCATCTCCCTCACCCTCTCTCCATCCCCTGTCACCCTCTCTCCATTCCCCTCACCCTCTCTCCATCTCCCTCACCCTCTCTCCATCCTCCTCACCCTCTCTCCATCCCCCTCACCCTCTATCCATCCCCCTCACCCTCTCTCCATCCCCCTCACCCTCTCTCCATCCCCTCACCCTCTCTCCATCTCCCTCACCCTCTCTCCATCCCCCTCACCCTCTCTCCATCCCCCTCACCCTCTCTCCATCCCCCTCACCCTCTCTCCATCCCCCTCACACTCTCTCCATCCCCCTCACCCTCTCTCCATCCCCCTCACCCTCTCTCCATCCCCCTCACCCTCTCTCCATCCCCCTCACCCTCCCTCCACCCCCCTCACCCTCTCTCCATTCCCCTCACCCTCTCTCCATCCCCCTCACCCTCTCTCCATCCCCCTCACCCTCTCTCCATTCCCCTCACCCTCTCTCCATCTCCCTCACCCTCTCTCCATCCTCCTCACCCTCTCTCCATCCCCCTCACCCTCTCTCCACCCCCCTCACCCTCTCTCCATCCCCCTCACCCTCTCTCCATCCCCCTCACCCTCTCTCCATCCCCCTCACCCTCTCTCCACCCCCCTCACCCTCTCTCCATTCCCCCCACCCTCTCTCCATCCCCCTCACCCTCTCTCCATCCCCCTCACCCTCTCTCCATCCCCCTCACCCTCTCTCCATCCCCCCCACCCTCTCTCCATCCCCCCCACCCTCTCTCCATCCCCCTCACCCCCTCACCCTCTCTCCATCCCCCTCACCCTCTCTCCATCCCCCTCAACCTCTCTCCATCCCCCTCAACCTCTCTCCATCCCCCTCACCCTCTCTCCATCTCCCTCACCCTCTCTCCATCCCCCGTCACCCTCTCTCCATTCCCCTCACCCTCTCTCCATCTCCCTCACCCTCTCTCCATCCTCCTCACCCTCTCTCCATCCCCCTCACCCTCTCTCCATCCCCCTCACCCTCTCTCCATCCCCCTCTCCCTCTCTCCATCCCCTCACCCTCTCTCCATCTCCCTCACCCTCTCTCCATCCCCCTCACCCTCTCTCCATCCCCCTCACCCTCTCTCCATCCCCCTCACCCTATCTCCATCCCCCTCACACTCTCTCCATCCCCCTCACCCTCTCTCCATCCCCCTCACCTTCTCTCCATCCCCCTCACCCTCTCTCCACCCCCTCACCCTCTCTCCATCCCCCTCACCCTCTCTCCATCCCCCCACCCTCTCTCCATCCCCCTCACCCTCTCTCCACCCCCCTCACCCTCTCTCCATTCCCCTCACCCTCTCTCCATCCCCCTCACCCTCTCTCCTTCCCCCTCACCCTCTCTCCATTCCCCTCACCCTCTCTCCATCTCCCTCACCCTCTCTCCATCCTCCTCACCCTCTCTCCATCCTCCTCACCCTCTCTCCATCCCCCTCACCCTCTCTCCACCCCCCCTCACCCTCTCTCCATCCCCCTCACCCTCTCTCCATCCCCCTCACCCTCTCTCCATCCCCTCACCCTCTCTCCACCCCACTCACCCTCTCTCCATTCCCCTCACCCTCTCTCCATCCCCCTCACACTCTCTCCATCCCCCTCACCCTCTCTCCATTCCCCTCACCCTCTCTCCATCTCCCTCACCCTCTCTCCATCCTCCTCACCCTCTCTCCATCCTCCTCACCCTCTCTCCATCCCCCTCACCCTCTCTCCATCCCCCTCACCCTCCCTTTTTCCCCCTCACCCTCCCTTTATCCCCCTCACCCTCTCTCCATCCTCCTCACTCTCTCTCCATCCCCCTCACCCTCTCTCCATCCCCCTCACCCTCTCTCCATCCCCCTCACCCTCTCTCCACCCCCCTCACCCTCTCTCCATTCCCCTCACCCTCTCTCCGTCCCCCTCACCCTCTCTCCATCCCCCTCACCCTCTCTCCATTCCCCTCACCCTCTCTCCATCTCCCTCACCCTCTCTCCATCCTCCTCACCCTCTCTCCATCCTCCTCACCCTCTCTCCATCCCCCTCACCCTCTCTCCATCCCCCTCACCCTCCCTTTATCCCCCTCACCCTCCCTTTATCCCCCTCACCCTCTCTCCATCCTCCTCACCCCTTCTCCATCCTCCTCACCCTCTCTCCATCCCCCTCACCCTCTCTCCATCCCCCTCACCCTCCCTTTATCCCCCTCACCCTCTCTCCATTCCCCTCACCCTCTCTCCATCTCCCTCACCCTCTCTCCATCCTCCTCACCCTCTCTCCATCCTCCTCACCCTCTCTCCATCCCCCTCACCCTCTCTCCACCCCCCTCACCCTCTCTCCATCCCCCTCACCCTCTCTCCATCCCCCTCACCCTCTCTCCATCCCCTCACCCTCTCTCCACCCCACTCACCCTCTCTCCATTCCCCTCACCCTCTCTCCATCCCCCTCACCCTCTCTCCATCCCCCTCACCCTCTCTCCATTCCCCTCACCCTCTCTCCATCTCCCTCACCCTCTCTCCATCCTCCTCACCCTCTCTCCATCCTCCTCACCCTCTCTCCATCCCCCTCACCCTCTCTCCATCCCCCTCACCCTCCCTTTATCCCCCTCACCCTCCCTTTATCCCCCTCACCCTCTCTCCATCCTCCTCACTCTCTCTCCATCCCCCTCACCCTCTCTCCATCCCCCTCACCCTCTCTCCATCCCCCTCACCCTCTCTCCACCCCCCTCACCCTCTCTCCATTCCCCTCACCCTCTCTCCGTCCCCCTCACCCTCTCTCCATCCCCCTCACCCTCTCTCCATTCCCCTCACCCTCTCTCCATCCCCCTCACCCTCC
Source organism: Salvelinus namaycush (assembly GCF_016432855.1). Lineage (NCBI taxonomy): Eukaryota > Metazoa > Chordata > Actinopteri > Salmoniformes > Salmonidae > Salvelinus > Salvelinus namaycush. The sequence goes on from NW_024058110.1 coordinate 30,432, forward strand.
CTCCCTCCATCCCCCTCACCATCTCTCCCTCCATTGCCTTCACCCTCCCTCCCTCCATCCCCCTCACCCTCCCTCAATCCATCCCTCTTTCAAACTAATGAGAGTTGTTTCCCTATTGGCAATATAATCCCACCTCTTCTCTCAGAATAGCTGTTAATTTACCATTTCCAAAGTGCTATTTAAAAGCAGATGACTGTTACTTTAAATGGGAGAAGGGGATTGGAGAAGAGATTTATTAGAAAACAGAGGAGAGAAAACAGGTGGTGAGGGAAGGGAGATGAGAGGAAAAGAGGGTGGGGAGAGAGAGCAAGTGAAAGAGAGGAAGAAAGAGGGAGGGAAATATAGGAGAGAGAGAGAGGGGGGAAGGAGAGAGAGAGAGAGACAGAGAGAGAGAGGAGGAGAGAGAGAGAGAGACAGAGAGAGAGAGAATGAATAAGAGATGACAAGATATATGGAGGATGAGGGAATGAGGTTTTAAATAAAACAGAGGAGTAAGAAGGTAACTGAACCTTTTCGTGGACAAATTTCCTCTAATGGCTTGTTGGGTCCTCTGCCATAAACTAATCTGGCTGTCTGAAATGGTATTAAACTGGGATTATCTGTCCTAAAGCACTCCACTGTTTCCACAATAAAACGAGGTTTGGGCTCAGGAACTCAGATTGTGGTCTATACCTATAATTAAGTAAAATGGTAAAATGATTGGCAGGTGGAGTTTTTCGCTGCTTGGGAAAGTATATTGGAGACACACCCAATGTAGAAGATGCAGACCAATGGAAAGATGGTTTGTCAGTTTCAGGGTTGGGATAGCAAGAAGGAAGAGGACTGTTTCACCAGAATGGGGAAGTGAAGGTATGGTGTTATTACAGTTATTATAGTGTACTAGAAGGTGAGGTATTATAGTTATTATAGTGTACTATAAGGTGAGGTATTATAGTTATTATAGTGTACTATAAGGTGAGGTATTACAGTTATTATAGTGTACTAGAAGGTGAGGTATTATAGTTATTATGGTGTACTGTAAGGTGAGGTATTATAGTTATTATGGTGTACTGTAAGGTGAGGTATTATAGTTATTATGGTGTACTGTAAGGTGAGGTATTATAGTTATTATAGTGTACTATAAGGTGAGGTATTATAGTTATTATAGTGTACTATAAGGTGAGGTATTATAGTTATTATAGTATACTATAAGGTCAGGTATTACAGTTATTATAGTGTACTGTAAGGTGAGGTATTATAGTTATTATGGTGTACTGTAAGGTGAGGTATTATAGTTATTATAGTGTACTGTAAGGTGAGGTATTATAGTTCTTATAGTGTACTATAAGGTGAGGTATTACAGTTATTATAGTGTACTGTAAGGTGAGGTATTATAGTGTACTATAAGGTGAGGTATTATAGTTATTATAGTGTACTATAAGGTGAGGTATTATAGTGTACTATAAGGTGAGGTATTATAGTTATTATAGTGTACTATAAGGTGAGGTATTATAGTGTACTATAAGGTGAGGTATTATAGTTATTATAGTGTCCTAGAAGGTGAGGTATTATAGTTATTATAGTGTACTATAAGGTGAGGTATTATAGTGTACTATAAGGTGAGGTATTATAGTTATTATAGTGTACTATAAGGTGAGGTATTATAGTGTACTATAAGGTGAGGTATTATAGTTATTATAGTGTCCTAGAAGGTGAGGTATTATAGTTGTTATAGTGTACTATAAGGTGAGGTATTATAGTTATTATAGTGTACTATAAGGTGAGGTATTATAGTTATTATAGTGTACTATAAGGTGAGGTATTATAGTTATTATAGTATACTATAAGGTGAGGTATTATAGTTATTACAGTGTACTATAAGGTGAGGTATTATAGTTATTATAGTGTACTATAAGGTGAGGTATTATAGTTATTATAGTGTACTGTAAGGTGAGGTATTATAGTTATTATAGTGTACTATAAGGTGAGGTATTATAGTTATTATAGTGTACTATAAGGTGAGGTATTATAGTTATTATAGTATACTATAAGGTGAGGTATTATAGTTATTATAGTGTACTATAAGGTGAGGTATTATAGTTATTATAGTGTACTATAAGGTGAGGTATTATAGTTATTATAGTGTACTATAAGGTGAGGTATTATAGTTATTATAGTGTACTATAAGGTGAGGTATTATAGTTATTATAGTGTACTATAAGGTGAGGTATTATAGTTATTATAGTATACTATAAGGTCAGGTATTATAGTTATTATAGTGTACTATAAGGTGAGGTATTATAGTTATTATAGTGTACTATAAGGTGAGGTATTATAGTTATTATAGTGTACTATAAGGTGAGGTATTATAGTTATTATAGTGTACTATAAGGTGAGGTATTATAGTTATTATAGTGTACTATAAGGTGAGGTATTATAGTTATTATAGTGTACTATAAGGAGGTATATATTATAGTGTACTATAAGGTCAGGTATTATAGTTATTATAGTGTACTATAAGGTGAGGTATTATAGTTATTATGGTGTACTGTAAGGTGAGAGATGCACATCAACACGCACACACACACACCCACACACCCACACACCCACACACCCACACACACACACACACACACACACACACACACACACACACACACACACACACACACACACACACACACACACACACACACACACACACACACACACACACAAACACAGAATACAAGCACACACACAGAATTCAAGCACACAAATAAAATATTAGCACACACACACACACACACGCACACACACACGCACACACATAGAGAGAGAGAATACAAGCACACAAATACACACACTCACACACACACACACTAACACATACACAGAATGCAAGCACACACACAGACACACAGACACACACAGAGTTAAAGCACACACTCACAAGGTGAATCAGTCTGTAATTGATTAAATAAATCAACACCATTATAAAGTGTTGGCAGCATTAATGTACTTTATAGCAGGTGTCGATGTGACACAGTGAAGCTGTAGACTAAAAGCTTCAGAGTTGGGCTGTGTGTGAACCTTCTCCCCAAATACGGGCTGTTGCCATGGTGACAGCGTTAAACGTGCGTAACTTCCATCTCTCTTTCCACGAGACTAACATTTAGCAATGCTCTGATTTGACCCTTTTCTCTGTGTGTGTGTGTGTGTGTGTGTGTGTGTGTGTGTGTGTGTGTGTGTGTGTGTGTGTGTGTGTGTGTGTGTGTGTGTGTGTGTGTGTGTGTGTGTGTGTGTGTGTGTGTGTGTGTGTGTGTGTGTGTGTGTAATTATTTATTGATTCAGCCCCAATTAGAAAGCTGGTAGGTCATACACACTCTTGGCATGGCTGTAATTGGAGGACTGAAGTAATTTGTTTTTAATCATTAGATAAAGTTGTCTCTGCATTCACAATTAATATATTTAGAGACAGAGAGAAATTGTGAGCAAGAGAGAGAAAGAGAGAGAGACGTGGAGATGGAGAGAGAGGGGGGGTGAGAGAGAAAGTATGAGAGAGAAAGATGGAGAAAGAGGCAGACAGAGAGATAGAGAGAGGGTGAGATTGGGTAATAGAGAAAGAGAGGGGGGGGAGAGTGAGAGAGAGAGCATGAGAGAGTGAAAGAGAGATTGAGAGAGAGGGGGGGGAGTGAGAGAGAAGGCATGAGAGAGAAAGAGGGAGAGTGAGAGAGAGAGAGAGAGAGATAGAGATGGTTAGATGAGGAGATGGGGAGAGGGAGAGAGAAAGACAGACAGCGAGAGAAAGAGGGAGAGTGATAGAGAGAGATATAAGGTTAGATGAGGAGATGGAGAGAGGGAGAGAGAAAGACAGACAGCGATAGAAAGAAGGAGAGTGAGAGAGAGAGATATATAAGGTTAGATGAGGAGATGGAGAGAGGGAGAGAGAAAGAGAAAGACAGAGAGAGGGAGAAATGGAAAAGAGCCCTTGGATAGCATAACCAGGGAATTGAAGGAGCCTATAGCCACATAATCATCTCCCTACTGCTATGAGAAAAGTAGAAGGCTTGAGTTAAAGGGTTTTAGTGCCATCTGCTGGTGGGAAACAGAACAGGTCAACAGTCTCACACACACGTACACACACACACACACGTGTGCACATACACACACACACGTGCGAACAAGCGAACAAATATACAATCCCACACACAGAGAGCACAGTTAGAAGGGCTTCTCTCCAGGGGAATGACGCATGGTGAATCAATATGGGCTGAATTACTTACTGCTCACCAGGACAACAGGGAGAAACTACAGGAACAGAAAACTGACATCTACAACTAAACTGGAGAAAAGAGTGAAGCAGAGAAACTAGACTGGATGAAAGAGAGTGAAGAAGAGAAACTAGACAGGAGAAAAGAGAGTGAAGCAGAGAAACTAGACAGGAGAAAAGAGTGAAGCAGAGAAACTAGACTGGAGAGAAGAGAGTAGTGAAGGGAAACTAGACTGGATGAAAGAGAGTGAAGAAGAGAAACTAGACTGGATGAAAGAGAGTGAAGAAGAGAAACTAGACTGGAAAAAAGAGAGTGAAGCAGAGAAACTAGACTGGAT
>NW_024058110.1:40000-62500 GCF_016432855.1 Salvelinus namaycush
TTGAAGACTCCATAGACTCTAACCAATTCTGGGAAAATTGGAAAAAACTAAACAAACAACAACACGAAGAATTATCTATCCAAAATGGAGATGTATGGGTAAACCACTTCTCCAATCTTTTTGGCTCTATAACAAAGAATAAAGAGCAAAAACATATACATGATCAAATACAAATCCTAGAATCAACTATTAAAGACTACCAGAACCCACTGGATTCTCCAATTACCTTGAATGAGTTACAGGACAAAATAAAAACCCTCCAACCCAAAAAGGCCTGTGGTGTTGATGGTATCCTTAATGAAATGATCAAATATACAGACAACAAATTCCAATTGGCTATACTAAAACTCTTTAACATCGTCCTTAGCTCTGGCATCTTCCCCAATATTTGGAACCAAGGACTGATCACCCCAATCCACAAAAGTGGAGACAAATTTGACCCCAATAACTACCGTGGAATATGCGTCAACAGTAACCTTGGGAAAATCCTCTGCATTATCATTAACAGCAGACTCGTACATTTCCTCAATGAAAACAATGTACTGAGCAAATGTCAAATTGGCTTTTTACCAAATTACCGTACAACAGACCATGTATTCACCCTACACACCCTAATTGACAACCAAACAAACCAAAACAAAGGCAAAGTCTTCTCATGCTTTGTTGATTTCAAAAAAGCCTTCGACTCAATTTGGCATGAGGGTCTGCTATACAAATTGATGGAAAGTGGTGTTGGGGGTAAAACATACGACATTATAAAATCCATGTACACAAACAACAAGTGTGCGGTTAAAATTGGCAAAAAACACACACATTTCTTCACACAGGGTCGTGGGTGAGACAGGGATGCAGCTTAAGCCCCACCCTCTTCAACATATATATCAACGAATTGGCGCGGGCACTAGAACAGTCTGCAGCACCCGGTCTCACCCTACTAGAATCCGAAGTCAAATGTCTACTGTTTGCTGATGATCTGGTGCTTCTGTCACCAACCAAGGAGGGCCTACAGCAGCACCTAGATCTTCTGCACAGATTCTGTCAGACCTGGGCCCTGACAGTAAATCTCAGTAAGACCAAAATAATGGTGTTCCAAAAAAGGTCCAGTCACCAGGACCACAAATTCCATCTAGACACCGTTGCCCTAGAGCACACAAAAAACTATACATACCTCGGCCTAAACATCAGCACCACAGGTAACTTCCACAAAGCTGTGAACGATCTGAGAGACAAGGCAAGAAGGGCCTTCTATGCCATCAAAAGGAACATAAATTTCAACATACCAATTAGGATCTGGCTAAAAATACTTGAATCAGTCATAGAGCCCATTGCCCTTTATGGTTGTGAGGTCTGGGGTCCGCTCACCAACCAAGATTTCACAAAATGGGACAAACACCAAATTGAGACTCTGCATGCAGAATTCTGCAAAAATATCCTCCGTGTACAACGTAGAACACCAAATAATGCATGCAGAGCAGAATTAGGCCGATACCCACTAATTATCAAAATCCAGAAAAGAGCCGTTAAATTCTACAACCACCTAAAAGGAAGCGATTCCCAAACCTTCCATAACAAAGCCATCACCTACAGAGAGATGAACCTGGAGAAGAGTCCCCTAAGCAAGCTGGTCCTAGGGCTCTGTTCACAAACACAAACACACCCCACAGAGCCCCAGGACAACAGCACAATTAGACCCAACCAAATCATGAGAAAACAAAAAGATAATTACTTGACACATTGGAAAGAATTAACAAAAAAACAGAGCAAACTAGAATGCTATTTGGCCCTAAACAGAGAGTACACAGTGGCAGAATACCTGACCACTGTGACTGACCCAAACTTAAGGAAAGCTTTGACTATGTACAGACTCAGTGAGCATAGCCTTGCTATTGAGAAAGGCCGCCGTAGGCAGACATGGCTCTCAAGAGAAGACAGGCTATGTGCACACTGCCCACAAAATGAGGTGGAAACTGAGCTGCACTTCCTAACCTCCTGCCCAATGTATGACCATATTAGAGAGACATATTTCCCTCAGATTACACAGATCCACAAAGAATTTGAAAACAAATCCAATTTTGATAAACTCCCATATCTACTGGGAGAAATTCCACAGTGTGCCATCACAGCAGCAAGATTTGTGACCTGTTGCCACAAGAAAAGGGCAACCAGTGAAGAACAAACACCATTGTAAATACAACCCATATTTATGCTTATTTATTTTAACTTGTGTGCTTTAACCATTTGTACATTGTTACAACACTGTATATATATAATATAACATTTGTAATGTCTTTATTGTTTTGAAACTTCTGTATGTGTAATGTTTACTGTTAATTTGTATTGTTTATTTCACTTTTGTATAATATCTACCTCACTTGCTTTGGCAATGTTAACACATGTTTCCCATGCCAATAAAGCCCCTTGAATTGAATTGAATTGAATTGAGAGAGAGAGAGAGAGAGAGAGAGAGAGAGGGAGAGAGAGAGAGAGAGAGGGAGAAAGAGACAGAGAGAGAGAGAGAGAGAAAGAGAGAGAGAGGGAGAGAGAGGGAGAGAGAGAGAGAGAGAGAGAGGGAGAGAGAGACAGAGAGAGAGAGAGGGGGAGAGAGAGAGAGAGAGAGCAACACAGCGAGAGAGAGAGATAGAGAGAGTTTTCTACAGCCAGGGGTGTAGTGTGTGCTTAAACAACATCAATGTTTTATTTTCAGACAACTAAAACTAGCCTCCATTCATGATCTTGAAATGAAGGACAGTCTTTCCCCAAAGCAGTAGTTGGGGCAAGGTAGGGCTCAGAGCGCATGTACCAAATGGTGCCCTGTTCCCTATGTAGTGCACTACTACCGTATGGACCCTGGTCTAAACTAGTGCCCTACTACCCTATGGACCCTGGTCTAAAGTAGTGCCCTACTACCCTATGGACCCTGGTCTAAAGTAGTGCCCTACTACCCTATGGGCCCTGGTCTAAAGTAGTGCCCTACTACCCTATGGACCCTGGTCTAAAGTAGTGCCCTACTACCCTATGGACCCTGGTCTAAAGTAGTGCCCTACTACCCTATGGACCCTGGTCTAAAGTAGTGCACTACTACCCTATGGGCCCTGGTCTAAAGTAGTGCACTACTACCCTATGGGCCCTGGTCTAAAGTAGTGCACTACTACCCTATGGGCCCTGGTCTAAAGTAGTGCACTACTACCCTATGGGCCCTGGTCTAAAGTAGTGCACTACTACCCTATGGACCCTGGTCTAAAGTAGTGCCCTACTACCCTATGGGCCCTGGTCTAAACTAGTGCCCTACTACCCTATGGACCCTGGTCTAAAGTAGTGCCCTACTACCCTATGGGTCCAGGTCTAAAGTAGAGAGCTATTATTTTATTGAAACTTGTCTTAAGCAGTGCACTACACAGGAATAGGGTGCCATTTGGGATACACATGGTCTGTTCATGACCTCATGACCTGACCAGGTAAAACTCTAGGGCTTTCAGTATAAACTATGACTATGTCTCAAGAAGCGTGGAGTAGAGATATCGGGACATCTAGGGCTTGGAGTTTTCCCTGGTCAGGTTACCATCTAGGGCTTGGAGTTTGCCCTGGTCATATTACCATCTAGGGCTTGGAGTTTGCCCTGGTCATATTACCACCTAGGGCTTGGAGTTTGCCCTGGTCAGGTTACCATCTAGGGCTTGGAGTTTGCCCTGGTCAGGTTACCATCTAGGGCTTGGAGTTTGCCCTGGTCATATTACCATCTAGGGCTTGGAGTTTGCCCTGGTCATATTACCATCTAGGGCTTGGAGTTTGCCCTGGTCAGGTTACCATCTAGAGCTTGGAGTTTGCCCTGGTCAGGTTACCATCTAGGGCTTGGAGTCTACCCTGGTCAGGTTACCATCTAGAGCTTGGAGTTTGCCCTGGTCAGGTTACCAACTAGGTCAGGGGTGGGTAACTCCAGTCCTCCAGGGCCTGATTGGTGTCACACTTTGTCTCCATCCCTAGCTAACACAGCTGATTAATCAAATGTCATTCTAAACTGAAGATCATGATTAGGTGATTATTGGAGTCAGGTGTGTTAGCTGGGGCTGGGGCACAACTGTGACACATATCAGGCCCTCGAGGACTGGAATTGTCCACCCCTGATCTAGAGCCTGCAGTTTTCCCTGGTCAGGTTACCATCTGGGACCTGGAGTTTTCCCAGCTTTGGTTAACATCTAGGGCTTGGAGTTTTCCCAGCTTTGGTTAACATCTGGGACCTGGAGTGTAGTGTTCAACTGTTAGTATACTAGAGATTCAGTTGTGTTAAGGAGCCTCGTTTCAGCCAGAACGACCCACAGGGCTGAAGACCTCCTCCTGTTACTGTAGTGAGACAGCTTGATGTACCAGTACACCCCCTAGACAGGACTCTAGTCTATATCCTGTTCCTGTAGGGAGACAGCTTGATGTACCAGTACACCCCCTAGACAGGACTCTAGTCTATATCCTGTTCCTGTAGTGGGACAGCTTGATGTACCAGTACACCCCATAGACAGGACTCTAGTCTATATCCTGTTCCTGTAGTGGGACAGCTTGATGTACCAGTACACCCCCTAGACAGGACTCTAGTCTATATCCTGTTCCTGTAGTGAGACAGCTTGATGTACCAGTACACCCCATAGACAGGACTCTAGTCTATATCCTGTTCCTGTAGTGGGACAGCTTGATGTACCAGTACACCCCCTAGACAGGACTCTAGTCTATATCCTGTTCCTGTAGTGGGACAGCTTGATGTACCAGTACAGCTCCTAGACAGGACTCTAGTCTATATCCTGTACCTGTAGTGGGACAGCTTGATGTACCAGTACAGCCCCTAGACAGGACTCTAGTCTATATCCTGTTCCTGTAGTGAGACAGCTTGATGTACCAGTACACCTCCTAGACAGGACTCTAGTCTATATCCTGTTCCTGTAGTGAGACAGCTTGATGTACCAGTACACCCCCTAGACAGGACTCTAGTCTATATCCTGTTCCTGTAGTGAGACAGCTTGATGTACCAGTACAGCCCCTAGACAGGACTCTAGTCTATATCCTGTTCCTGTAGTGAGACAGCTTGATGTACCAGTACACCCCCTAGACAGGACTCTAGTCTATATCCTGTTCCTGTAGTGAGACAGCTTGATGTACCAGTACACCCCCTAGACAGGACTCTAGTCTATATCCTGTTCCTGTAGTGAGACAGCTTGATGTACCAGTACACCTCCTAGACAGGACTCTAGTCTATCTCCTGTTCCTGTAGTGAGACAGCTTGATGTACCAGTACACCCCCTAGACAGGACTCTAGTCTATATCCTGTTCCTGTAGTGAGACAGCTTGATGTACCAGTACAGCCCCTAGACAGGACTCTAGTCTATATCCTGTTCCTGTAGTGAGACAGCTTGATGTACCAGTACACCCCCTAGACAGGACTCTAGTCTATATCCTGTTCCTGTAGTGAGACAGCTTGATGTACCAGTACACCCCCTAGACAGGACTCTAGTCTATATCCTGTTCCTGTAGTGAAACAGCTTGATGTACCAGTACAGCCCCTAGACAGGACTCTAGTATATATCCTGTTCCTGTAGTGAGACAGCTTGATGTACCAGTACAGCCCCTAGACAGGACTCTAGTCTATATCCTGTACCTGTAGTGAGACAGCTTGATGTACCAGTACACCCCCTAGACAGGACTCTAGTCTATATCCTGTTCCTGTAGTGAGACAGCTTGATGTACCAGTACACCCCCTAGACAGGACTCTAGTCTATATCCTGTTCCTGTGGTGGGACAGCTTGATGTACCAGTACACCCCCTAGACAGGACTCTAGTCTATATCCTGTTCCTGTAGTGAGACAGCTTGATGTACCAGTACACCCCCTAGACAGGACTCTAGTCTATATCCTGTTTCTGTAGTGAGACAGCTTGATGTACCAGTACACCCCCTAGACAGGACTCTAGTCTATATCCTGTTCCTGTAGTGAGACAGCTTGATGTACCAGTACACCCCCTAGACAGGACTCTAGTCTATATCCTGTTCCTGTAGTGAGACAGCTTGATGTACCAGTACACCCCCTAGACAGGACTCTAGTCTATATCCTGTTTCTGTAGTGAGACAGCTTGATGTACCAGTACAGCTCCTAGACAGGACTCTAGTCTATATCCTGTTCCTGTAGTGGGACAGCTTAATGTACCAGTACACCCCCTAGACAGGACTCTAGTCTATATCCTGTTCCTGTAGTGAGACAGCTTGATGTACCAGTACACCCCCTAGACAGGACTCTAGTCTATATCCTGTTCCTGTAGTGAGACAGCTTGATGTACCAGTACACCCCCTAGACAGGACTCTAGTCTATATCCTGTTCCTGTAGTGAGACAGCTTGATGTACCAGTACAGTCCCTAGACAGGACTCTAGTCTATATCCTGTTCCTGTAGTGGGACAGCTTAATGTACCAGTACACCCCCTAGACAGGACTCTAGTCTATATCCTGTTCCTGTAGTGAGACAGCTTGATGTACCAGTACAGTCCATAGACAGGACTCTAGTATATATCCTGTTCCTGTGGTGGGACAGCTTGATGTACCAGTACAGCTCCTAGACAGGACTCTAGTCTATATCCTGTTCCTGTAGTGAGACAGCTTGATGTACCAGTACAGCTCCTAGACAGGACTCTAGTCTATATCCTGTTCCTGTGGTGGGACAGCTTGATGTACCAGTACACCCCCTAGACAGGACTCTAGTCTATATCCTGTTCCTGTAGTGAGACAGCTTGATGTACCAGTACAGTCCCTAGACAGGACTCTAGTATATATCCTGTTCCTGTGGTGGGACAGCTTGATGTACCAGTACAGCTCCTAGACAGGACTCTAGTCTATATCCTGTTCCTGTAGTGAGACAGCTTGATGTACCAGTACACCCCCTAGACAGGACTCTAGTCTATATCCTGTTCCTGTAGTGGGACAGCTTGATGTACCAGTACAGCCCCTAGACAGGACTCTAGTCTATATCCTGTTCCTGTAGTGAGACAGCTTGATGTACCAGTACACCCCCTAGACAGGACTCTAGTCTATATCCTGTTCCTGTAGTGGGACAGCTTGATGTACCAGTACAGCCCCTAGACAGGACTCTAGTCTATATCCTGTTCCTGTAGTGAGACAGCTTGATGTACCAGTACACCCCCTAGACAGGACTCTAGTATATATCCTGTTCCTGTAGTGAGACAGCTTGATGTACCAGTACAGCTCCTAGACAGGACTCTAGTCTATATCCTGTTCCTGTAGTGAGACAGCTTGATGTACCAGTACACCCCCTAGACAGGACTCTAGTATATATCCTGTTCCTGTAGTGAGACAGCTTGATGTACCAGTACAGCTCCTAGACAGGACTCTAGTCTATATCCTGTTCCTGTAGTGAGACAGCTTGATGTACCAGTACACCCCCTAGACAGGACTCTAGTCTATATCCTGTTCCTGTAGTGAGACAGCTTGATGTACCAGTACAGCTCCTAGACAGGACTCTAGTCTATATCCTGTTCCTGTAGTGGGACAGCTTGATGTACCAGTACAGCCCCTAGACAGGACTCTAGTCTATATCCTGTTCCTGTAGTGAGACAGCTTGATGTACCAGTACACCCCCTAGACAGGACTCTAGTCTATATCCTGTTCCTGTAGTGGGACAGCTTGATGTACCAGTACAGCCCCTAGACAGGACTCTAGTCTATATCCTGTTCCTGTAGTGAGACAGCTTGATGTACCAGTACAGCCCCTAGACAGGACTCTAGTCTATATCCTGTTCCTGTAGTGAGACAGCTTGATGTACCAGTACAGCTCCTAGACAGGACTCTAGTCTATATCCTGTTCCTGTAGTGGGACAGCTTGATGTACCAGTACAGCCCCTAGACAGGACTCTAGTCTATATCCTGTTCCTGTAGTGAGACAGCTTGATGTACCAGTACAGCCCCTAGACAGGACTCTAGTCTATATCCTGTTCCTGTAGTGAGACAGCTTGATGTACCAGTACACCCCCTAGACAGGACTCTAGTCTATATCCTATTCCTGTAGTGGGACAGCTTGATGTACCAGTACAGCCCCTAGACAGGACTCTAGTCTATATCCTGTTCCTGTATTGAGACAGCTTGATGTACCAGTACACCCCCTAGACAGGACTCTAGTCTATATCCTGTTCCTGTAGTGGGACAGCTTGATGTACCAGTACAGCCCCTAGACAGGACTCTAGTCTATATCCTGTTCCTGTAGTGGGACAGTTTGATGTACCAGTACACCCCCTAGACAGGACTCTAGTCTATATCCTGTTCCTGTAGTGAGACAGCTTGATGTACCAGTACACCCCCTAGACAGGACTCTAGTCTATATCCTGTTCCTGTAGTGAGACAGCTTGATGTACCAGTACAGCCCCTAGACAGGACTCTAGTCTATATCCTGTTCCTGTAGTGGGACAGCTTGATGTACCAGTACAGCCCCTAGACAGGACTCTAGTCTATATCCTGTTCCTGTAGTGGGACAGCTTGATGTACCAGTACACCCCCTAGACAGGACTCTAGTCTATATCCTGTTCCTGTAGTGAGACAGCTTGATGTACCAGTACACCCCCTAGACAGGACTCTAGTCTATATCCTGTTCCTGTAGTGGGACAGCTTGATGTACCTGTACAGCCCCTAGGCAGGACTCTAGTCTATATCCTGTTCCTGTAGTGAGACAGCTTGATGCACCAGTACACCCCCTAGACAGGACTCTAGTCTATATCCTGTTCCTGTAGTGGGACAGCTTGATGTACCAGTACAGCCCCTAGACAGGACTCTAGTCTATATCCTGTTCCTGTAGTGGGACAGCTTGATGTACCAGTACACCCCCTAGACAGGACTCTAGTCTATATCCTGTTCCTGTAGTGGGACAGCTTGATGTACCAGTACACCCCCTAGACAGGACTCTAGTCTATATCCTGTTCCTGTAGTGGGACAGCTTGATGTACCAGTACAGCCCCTAGACAGGACTCTAGTCTATATCCTGTTCCTGTAGTGAGACAGCTTGATGTACCAGTACACCCCCTAGACAGGTCTCTAGTCTATATCCTGTTCCTGTAGTGAGACAGCTTGATGTACCAGTACACCCCCTAGACAGGACTCTAGTCTATATCCTGTTCCTGTAGTGAGACAGCTTGATGTACCAGTACACCCCCTAGACAGGACTCTAGTCTATATCCTGTTCCTGTAGTGAGACAGCTTGATGTACCAGTACACCTCCTAGACAGGACTCTAGTCTATATCCTGTTCCTGTAGTGGGACAGCTTGATGTACCAGTACACCCCCTAGACAGGACTCTAGTCTATATCCTGTACCTGTAGTGAGACAGCTTGATGTACCAGTACACCCCCTAGACAGGACTCTAGTCTATATCCTGTTCCTGTAGTGGGACAGCTTGATGTACCAGTACAGCCCCTAGACAGGACTCTAGTCTATATCCTGTACCTGTAGTGAGACAGCTTGATGTACCAGTACAGCCCCTAGACAGGACTCTAGTCTATATCCTGTTCCTGTAGTGAGACAGCTTGATGTACCAGTACACCCCCTAGACAGGACTCTAGTCTATATCCTGTTCCTGTAGTGAGACAGCTTGATGTACCAGTACAGTCCCTAGACAGGACTCTAGTCTATATCCTGTTCCTGTAGTGAGACAGCTTGATGTACCAGTACAGCCCCTAGACAGGACTCTAGTCTATATCCTGTTCCTGTAGTGAGACAGCTTGATGTACCAGTACAGCCCCTAGACAGGACTCTAGTCTATATCCTGTTCCTGTAGTGAGACAGCTTGATGTACCAGTACACCCCCTAGACAGGACTCTAGTCTATATCCTGTTCCTGTAGTGAGACAGCTTGATGTACCAGTACACCCCCTAGACAGGACTCTAGTCTATATCCTGTTCCTGTAGTGAGACAGCTTGATGTACCAGTACAGCTCCTAGACAGGACTCTAGTCTATATCCTGTTCCTCTAGTGGGACAGCTTGATGTACCAGTACAGCCCCTAGACAGGACTCTAGTCTATATCCTGTTCCTGTAGTGAGACAGCTTGATGTACCAGTACAGCCCCTAGACAGGACTCTAGTCTATATCCTGTTCCTGTAGTGAGACAGCTTGATGTACCAGTACACCCCCTAGACAGGACTCTAGTCTATATCCTATTCCTGTAGTGGGACAGCTTGATGTACCAGTACACCCCCTAGACAGGACTCTAGTCTATATCCTGTTCCTGTATTGAGACAGCTTGATGTACCAGTACACCCCCTAGACAGGACTCTAGTCTATATCCTGTTCCTGTAGTGGGACAGCTTGATGTACCAGTACAGCCCCTAGACAGGACTCTAGTCTATATCCTGTTCCTGTAGTGGGACAGTTTGATGTACCAGTACACCCCCTAGACAGGACTCTAGTCTATATCCTGTTCCTGTAGTGAGACAGCTTGATGTACCAGTACACCCCCTAGACAGGACTCTAGTCTATATCCTGTTCCTGTAGTGAGACAGCTTGATGTACCAGTACACCCCCTAGACAGGACTCTAGTCTATATCCTGTTCCTGTAGTGGGACAGCTTGATGTACCTGTACAGCCCCTAGACAGGACTCTAGTCTATATCCTGTTCCTGTAGTGAGACAGCTTGATGTACCAGTACACCCCCTAGACAGGACTCTAGTCTATATCCTGTTCCTGTAGTGAGACAGCTTGATGTACCAGTACACCCCCTAGACAGGTCTCTAGTCTATATCCTGTTCCTGTAGTGGGACAGCTTGATGTACCAGTACACCCCCTAGACAGGACTCTAGTCTATATCCTGTTCCTGTAGTGAGACAGCTTGATGTACCAGTACATCCCATAGACAGGACTCTATTCTATGTCATGTTCCTGTAGTGACACAGCTTGATGTACCAGTACAGCTCCTAGACAGGACTCTAGTCTATATCCTGTTCCTGTAGTGAGACAGCTTGATGTACCAGTACACCCCCTAGACAGGACTCTAGTCTATATCCTGTTCCTGTAGTGAGACAGCTTGATGTACCAGTACACCCCCTAGACAGGACTCTAGTCTATATCCTGTTCCTGTAGTGAGACAGCTTGATGTACCAGTACAGCCCCTAGACAGGACTCTAGTCTATATCCTGTACCTGTAGTGAGACAGCTTGATGTACCAGTACAGCCCCTAGACAGGACTCTAGTCTATATCCTGTTCCTGTAGTGAGACAGCTTGATGTACCAGTACACCCCCTAGACAGGACTCTAGTCTATATCCTGTTCCTGTAGTGGGACAGCATGATGTACCAGTACAGCCCCTAGACAGGACTCTAGTCTATATCCTGTTCCTGTAGTGAGACAGCTTGATGTACCAGTACACCCCCTAGACAGGACTCTAGTCTATATCCTGTTCCTGTAGTGAGACAGCTTGATGTACCAGTACACCCCCTAGACAGGACTCTAGTCTATATCCTTTTCCTGTAGTGAGACAGCTTGATGTACCAGTACAGCCCCTAGACAGGACTCTAGTCTATATCCTGTTCCTGTAGTGAGACAGCTTGATATACCAGTACACCCCCTAGACAGGACTCTAGTCTATATCCTGTTCCTGTAGTGAGACAGCTTGATGTACCAGTACACCCCCTAGACAGGACTCTAGTCTATATCCTGTTCCTGTAGTGAGACAGCTTGATGTACCAGTACAGCTCCTAGACAGGACTCTAGTCTATATCCTGTTCCTCTAGTGGGACAGCTTGATGTACCAGTACAGCCCCTAGACAGGACTCTAGTCTATATCCTGTTCCTGTAGTGAGACAGCTTGATGTACCAGTACAGCCCCTAGACAGGACTCTAGTCTATATCCTGTTCCTGTAGTGAGACAGCTTGATGTACCAGTACACCCCCTAGACAGGACTCTAGTCTATATCCTGTTCCTGTAGTGAGACAGCTTGATGTACCAGTACACCCCCTAGACAGGACTCTAGTCTATATCCTTTTCCTGTAGTGAGACAGCTTGATGTACCAGTACAGCCCCTAGACAGGACTCTAGTCTATATCCTGTTCCTGTAGTGAGACAGCTTGATGTACCAGTACACCCCCTAGACAGGACTCTAGTCTATATCCTGTTCCTGTAGTGAGACAGCTTGATGTACCAGTACAGCCCCTAGACAGGACTCTAGTCTATATCCTGTTCCTGTAGTGAGACAGCTTGATGTACCAGTACACCCCCTAGACAGGACTCTAGTCTATATCCTGTTCCTGTAGTGAGACAGCTTGATGTACCAGTACACCCCCTAGACAGGACTCTAGTCTATATCCTGTTCCTGTAGTGAGATAGCTTGATGTACCAGTACAGCTCCTAGACAGGACTCTAGTCTATCTCCTGTTCCTCTAGTGGGACAGCTTGATGTACCAGTACAGCCCCTAGACAGGACTCTAGTCTATATCCTGTTCCTGTAGTGAGACAGCTTGATGTACCAGTACAGCCCCTAGACAGGACTCTAGTCTATATCCTGTTCCTGTAGTGAGACAGCTTGATGTACCAGTACACCCCCTAGACAGGACTCTAGTCTATATCCTATTCCTGTAGTGGGACAGCTTGATGTACCAGTACAGCCCCTAGACAGGACTCTAGTCTATATCCTGTTTCTGTAGTGAGACAGCTTGATGTACCAGTACAGCCCCTAGACAGGACTCTAGTCTATATCCTGTTCCTGTAATGAGACAGCTTGATGTACCAGTACACCCCCTAGACAGGACTCTAGTCTATATCCTGTTCCTGTAGTGGGACAGCTTGATGTACCAGTACACCCCCTAGACAGGTCTCTAGTCTATATCCTGTTCCTGTAGTGAGACAGCTTGATGCACCAGTACAGCCCCTAGACAGGACTCTAGTCTATATCCTGTTCCTGTAGTGAGACAGCTTGATGTACCAGTACAGCCCCTAGACAGGACTCTAGTCTATATCCTGTTCCTGTAGTGAAACAGCTTGATGTACCAGTACACCCCCTAGACAGGACTCTAGTCTATATCCTGTTCCTGTAGTGAGACAGCTTGATGTACCAGTACACCCCCTAGACAGGACTCTAGTCTATATCCTGTTCCTGTAGTGGGACAGCTTGATGTACCAGTACACCCCCTAGACAGGACTCTAGTCTATATCCTGTTCCTGTAGTGAAACAGCTTGATGTACCAGTACACCCCCTAGACAGGACTCTAGTCTATATCCTGTTCCTGTAGTGAGACAGCTTGATGTACCAGTACACCCCCTAGACAGGACTCTAGTCTATATCCTTTTCCTGTAGTGAGACAGCTTGATGTACCAGTACAGCCCCTAGACAGGACTCTAGTATATATCCTGTTCCTGTAGTGGGACAGCTTGATGTACCAGTACACCTCCTAGACAGGACTCTAGTCTATCTCCTGTTCCTGTAGTGAGACAGCTTGATGTACCAGTACACCCCCTAGACAGGACTCTAGTCTATATCCTGTTCCTGTAGTGGGACAGCTTGATGTACCAGTACAGCCCCTAGACAGGACTCTAGTCTATATCCTGTTCCTGTAGTGAGACAGCATGATGTACCAGTACAGCCCCTAGACAGGACTCTAGTCTATATCCTGTTCCTGTAGTGAGACAGCTTGATGTACCAGTACAGCCCCTAGACAGGACTCTAGTCTATATCCTGTTCCTGTAGTGGGACAGCTTGATGTACCAGTACAGCCCCTGGACAGTTGTGATGCAGTATCTCTATGCGTCAGGGCTAATGTCCTAATGGGTCTAGTACCATTACTTTAACTTGGGAGGTTTTCTTGTTACTAACTATTCACTTGGTAATAAGTGCAGGCCAGTCATTTTAGCACCATGTATCTGCCTGCACAGAGACCAATATCACTGGGCAATTATCAAGCACACACACACACAGGTGGACACACACACACACACACACACACACACATATATACACACACACACACACACACACACACACACACACACACACACACACACACACACACACACACACACACACACACACACACACACACACACACACACACAAACACACACACACACACACACACACACACACACATACCCACACACACACACACACACACACACACACACATACCAACACACACACACACACACACACACACACACACACACACACACACACACACACACACACACACACACACACACACACACACACACACACACACACACACACACACACACACACACACAGAAACAAACGTTTCTGGCAAAGCAACCATCTAAATGTTTCATTCCCTTGTGTTCTAATCAATTCTGCTTCTCAAGCTGGCTTCAGACCTCATATCTAACTGGTGTACGTCCCTAATGCTGCACTGTCCTCTATTTAGTGCACTCAATTTGACCAGGGCACATTGTTATGTGTAGTGCACTATATAGGGAATAGGTTGCCATTTGGGACATGGCCCGTATCTAACTGTTCTGCCCTCCTCTCTCTCCTGAGCTTTGCAGCTTTAAATCTTAATTCTGTTCCGCCAACACTAAAACACTTTACCCACAGGCCATTCTGTTCTGTTTTGCAAAACAATTATGTGATGAAATTAATATATTGAAATGAAAGAAAAGAAAAGGCAAGAAAATAAAAGAAAGACAGTGGTTGGGAGGTGGTGAGGTTTTACAGACCCACATGGTCAGCTGTAGAATACCCCCTGTAATACTCCCCCTGTAATACCCCCTGTAATACCCCCTGTAAAAACCCCTGTAATACCCCATGTAATACCCCCTGTAATACCCCCTGTAATACCCCATGTAATACCCCCTGTAATACCCCCTGTAATACCCCCTGTATTACTCCCCCTGTAATACCTCCTGTAATACTCCCCCTGTAATACCCCCTGTAATACCCCCTGTAATACTCCCCCTGTAATACCCCCTGTAATACTCCCCCTGTAACACCTCCTGTAATACTCCCCCTGTAATACCTCCTGTAATACTCCCCCTGTATACCTCCTGTAATACCCCCTATAATACCTCCTGTAATACTCCCCCTGTAACACATCCTG
Organism: Salvelinus namaycush; assembly: GCF_016432855.1. NCBI lineage: Eukaryota > Metazoa > Chordata > Actinopteri > Salmoniformes > Salmonidae > Salvelinus > Salvelinus namaycush. Next base: position 55,071 of record NW_024058110.1, read on the forward strand.
TAATACTCCCCCTGTAATACCCCCTGTAATACCCCCTGTAATACTCCCCCTGTAATACCTCCTGTAATACTCCCCCTGTAATACCCCCTGTAATACTCCCCCTGTAATACTCCCCCTGTAATACCCCCTGTAATACCCCCCTGTAATACCCCCCTGTAATACCCCCTGTAATACCCCCCTGTAATACCCCCTGTAATACCCTCTGTAATACCCCCTTGTAATACCCCCTGTAATACCCCCCTGTAATACCCCCCTGTACTACCCCCCTGTAATACCCCTGTAATACCCCCTGTAATACCCCCCTGTAATACCCCCCTGTAATACCTCCTGTAATACCCCCTGTAATACCCCCTGTAATACCCCCTGTAATACCCCCTGTAATACCCCCCTGTAATACCCCCTGTAATACCCCCTGTAATACCCCCCTGTAATACCCCCTGTAATACCCCCCTGTAATACCCCCCCGTTATACCCCCCTGTAATACCCCCTGTAATACCCCCCTGTAATACCCCCTGTAATACCCCCTATAATACCCCCCTTGTAATACCCCCTGTAATACCCCCTATAATACCCCCCTGTAATACCCCCTGTAATACCCCCCTGTAATACCCCCCTGTAATACCCCCTGTAATACCCCCTGTAATACCCCCCTGTAATACCCCCCTGTAATACCCCGCTGTAATACCCCCCTGTAATACCCCCTGTAATACCCCCTGTAATACCCCCTGTAATACCCCCTGTAATACCCCCCTGTAATACCCCATGTAATACCCCCTGTAATACCCCCTGTAATACCCCCCTGTAATACTCCCTGTAATACCCCCTGTTATACCCCCCTGTAATACCCCCTGTAATACCCCCCTGTAATTCTCCCCCTGTAATACCCCCCTGTAATACCCCATGTAATACCCCCATGTAATACCCCCATGTAATACCCCCTGTAACACCCCCTGTAATACCCCCCTGTAATACCCCCCTGTAATACCCCCCTGTAATACCCCCTGTAATACCCCCCTGTAATACCCCCCTGTAATACCCCATGTAATACCCCCTGTAATACCCCCCTATAATACCCCCTGTAATACCCCCTGTAATACCCCCCTGTAATACCCCCTGTAATACCCCCCTGTAATACCCCCCTGTAATACCCCCCTGTAATACCCCATGTAATACCCCCTGTAATACCCCCCTATACTACCCCCCTTTAATACCCCCTGTAATACCCCCTGTAATACCCCCCTGTAATACCCCCCTGTAATACCCCCTGTAATACCCCCCTGTAATACCCCCCTGTAATACCCCCTGTAATACCCCCCTGTAATACCCCCCTGTAATACCCCCCTGTAATACCCCCTAACATCTGGTAGAAAACAACGCTACGGAAGACGGCGAAAGTTGTAATATTTAAACTCTGGCGCCAAGTCCTCTCTAGGTTTCTTCCTAGGTTTTGGCCTTTCTAAGGAGTTTTTCCTAGCCACCGTGCTTCTACACCTGCATTGCTTGCTGTTTGGGGTTTTAGGCTGGGTTTCTGTACAGCACTTCGAGATATTAGCTGATGTACGAAGGGCTATATAAAATAAACTTGATAAACTTGATTGAAGTCCCGTCTAGCGTCTTCCGTTGTGCTCTCGTTGAAAACAATGACGTCCAGTGTGCCGTCTACCTCGTACCATCTAAACGCAGCAGAATGGGGATACTGCACTACAAAAGGGTCCCGTCTACCTCGTACCATCTAAACGCAGCAGAATGGGGATACTGCACTACAAAAGGGTCCCGTCTACCTCGTACCATCTAAACGCAGCAGAATGGGGATACTGCACTACAAAAGGGTCCCGTCTACCTCGTACCATCTAAACGCAGCAGAATGGGGACACTGCACTACAAAAGGGTGCCGTCTACCTCGTACCATCTAAACGCAGCAGAATGGGGACACTGCACTACAAAAGGGTCCCGTCTACCTCGTACCATCTAAACGCAGCAGAATGGGGATACTGCACTACAAAAGGGTGCCGTCTACCTCGTACCATCTAAACGCAGCAGAATGGGGATACTGCACTACAAAAGGGTGCCGTCTACCTCGTACCATCTAAACGCAGCAGAATGGGGATACTGCACTACAAAAGGGTCCCGTCTACCTCGTACCATCTAAACGCAGCAGAATGGGGATACTGCACTACAAAAGGGTGCCGTCTACCTCGTACCATCTAAACGCAGCAGAATGGGGATACTGCACTACAAAAGGGTCCCGTCTACCTCGTACCATCTAAACGCAGCAGAATGGGGATACTGCACTACAAAAGGGTCCCGTCTACCTCGTACCATCTAAACGCAGCAGAATGGGGATACTGCACTACAAAAGGGTGCCGTCTACCTCGTACCATCTAAACGCAGCAGAATGGGGATACTGCACTACAAAAGGGTCCCGTCTACCTCGTACCATCTAAACGCAGCAGAATGGGGATACTGCACTACAAAAGGGTCCCGTCTACCTCGTACCATCTAAACGCAGCAGAATGGGGATACTGCACTACAAAAGGGTCCCGTCTACCTCGTACCATCTAAACGCAGCAGAATGGGGATACTGCACTACAAAAGGGTCCCGTCTACCTCGTACCATCTAAACGCAGCAGAATGGGGATACTGCACTACAAAAGGGTCCCGTCTACCTCGTACCATCTAAACGCAGCAGAATGGGGATACTGCACTACAAAAGGGTGCCGTCTACCTCGTACCATCTAAACGCAGCAGAATGGGGATACTGCACTACAAAAGGGTGCCGTCCTGACTCTCTGACGTCCCTCAGCAGATCCTACAACAATAAGGATAGTGATGTGTTTTGACTGTATATTAAACCTGCCCCTTTTTTGCAACCTTGGCCACCTACATTAAGATTGGCCATCTAACATTTTCTGAGACCAATATAATGACTAAATAGCTGCTAGGAACATGAATATCTTATATATCTACACACACTGTCGCGAATCCCGCCGAAGATGGTGCCTCTTCCTGTTCGGGCTGCGCTCGGCGGTCGTCGTCACCCGCCTACTAGCTGCCATCGATTCTATTCTTTTTGTTTCTGTTACCTGTTTTGAGTTTAGTTTGGTGGGTAGGCTATTTAAGGGCAGGTAGCCCGCTGGCTGTTGTGCGGGCTTGTTTCTCTGTTATTTGGTGTTGGATTGTTATGTGGATTTATTATATTTTCTGGACAGTTTAGTCCGGTGTTTTTGGACTCGTATTTTTCATGCGCCCGTGTGTTTAGGGCATGATCGTTTTTCCCTGTCAACTGGAAAATAAATCCACTTTCTTGAATCCCTGCTCTCTGCGCTTGACTCCTCCACCCAGTACTCCTAGCAGCTCTGACACACACACACACACACACACACACACACACACACACACACACACACACACACACACACACACACACACACACACACACACACACACACACACACACACACACACACACACACACACACACACACACACTCATTTAGCCATCTGAGTGGGAAGGTTGTTTTTATTTATTTAACTAGGAAAGTGTTTCTTGGCTTCCTAATAATATCCTGGACTTCAGGAAAACCATCAGGTTTTATAAACATTAAAAGGTTTAGAGACGATAGGAGTGAATGTGAGCCGTCTAAAGGCCATGCTGAGAGAGGGGATAAAAGAGACAGTCAGAAAGAGAGGGTCACACAGAGAGAGAGTGGGAGAGTGGGAGAGTGGGAGAGTGGGGGAGAGAGAGCGAGAGCGAGAGAGAGAGGAAATACCAGAAAGAAGCATCAAAGAGGGTGGAGGGAAAGAAGACTTGGAAGAGATATCAAAGAACCTTACAAGAGGGACCAGAGAAGAAGACAAGAGCTGGAGTAGCAACAAAGATGTACTCTGGCTGTGTGTGTTTGAGAGTGTGTGTGTATGCCAACCAGCCCTGTCCTCCTCTCCTCAGAACAAGGCCATGTAACCCAGATGGTCCAAGCTGAGCTGTTACTGTGTTGTGCTTCAGTGGCAGCCCTCCAAAACAGCAGAGCTGCAGAGCTATTTGACTAGCAATACGATTACACACAAACACACAGAATGCAGGCACACACACACACACACACACTTTCTATCTCACACACAAACACACACGTACACACATAGACATGAACACACAAACACACAGAATGCAGACACACACACACACACACACACACACACACACTTTCTATCTCACACACAAACACACACGTACACACATAGACATGAACACACAAACACACACGTACACACATAGACATGAACACACACACACGTACACACATAGACATGAACACACACACACGGACACACATAGACATGAACACACAAACACACGGACACACGGACACACACACAATATGAAATGCATGGCGTTAGATTCTCTTCCAGGGAAAAGACAATGTGTGTGTTAACGCGAGGTTCTGCCCAGTGAGAGAGAGGTGGTGCTCTAAATGACGCCCTCGTCACTACGTAGTGCACTACTGATGACCAGGGCCCCACATAGCGTTCTGGTCATCAGCAGGGCACTATATAGTGGACAGGGTGCGATTTGGGACATACCCCCAGTCTGATTGTGTTTGTTTTGTTGCTCATTCTAGAATAACGGACAGTGATCCTCTCATTTGAATTCCAGAGGACACAATAGTTGGTGCAGAACGTCGAATCAACGTCCACATTGTGGTGTGATGTTTGATTGTGTTACGAACAAACCACACGCCGTTAGTTTTCTTCGGGAAGGCAAGGCGTATAACCTCTAATGTGTTGTTATCTATACGTTTTGTTTCGTTTCGTAGCGTGGAAGATAATAGACAGCATGTCTCTAAAATCCCCACAACATGTCAACTTGTATGATGTCATTTGAACCTGTTTTTTTTTATGGTTGCCAAGGCGAGGGATACAACAGTTGAAGAAACATCCACAAACGACAGAACCTTTCTGTTCAGTATCATTGTAATTCAAGTGGGTCTTTTAAATTATTTTTTCATGTGCTCCTTGCTGCCAAACCAATTGCCCTCTGGGACTAATGAAGTTACAACTTGAGTGGAAGCTCACTTCTGGTATGACTATGCAGGTTTTAAATAGCATAAAGTTACTTAACCCGTTAAGGCCGTTAGATTGTACCAAGGCTCAAGATTCAAGATCTGTTATTTATGTTTGTGAATGTTCCCTAATTAAAACCCACAGCGAGTCGTACCTGTAACCAAAGACCTAAAAGTTGAAGAGACGTTACCTCGGGATGCGGATTACAGGCGGTAACTATAGGAACTCTTCACGTCAAGAGATTCTACTGTGAAAAGTATCTCTAACGCTCCTCCATGTTATTGCCTTTCCATGTTTCATTTCGTGTGTTGCATTTATTCATCACATGATTATGAATTAGCATAAAACGTACGAAAGCTTTGTGTTGTTATATTACATTGATGTAGTTCAGTCCGTGTTAAATACTTGTCTAGTAATGTTTTCTATCGTGCCATGTTTCAAGAGTAGCTGCTGCTTCAGCAATAACTAACGTGGATCCTAATATAATACTAAATACTACAGTTAAGTATTCGTTCACCACTATATCATTTGTTTCTATGACTAGGTAACGGCTGATGAGTAACGGTAAGGAACAATAAATGTATCTATCTTCAAGTCTCTCAAATAATGAGTTGGCATCAGCCAGTCTTTTCACAATAACACAAATATAGCTGTTGTTGTTGCTTTCCCCCAGTCGTTCTCTGGTTCAGTATCAATCCCTACATACCATCCACACCATCACCAGGTTGACACAGCTGGCTGAGGATGACCTTTCCCCCAGTCGTTCTCTGGTTCAGTATCAATCCCTACATACCATCCACAACATCACCAGGTTGACACAGCTGGCTGAGGATGACCTTTCCCCCAGTCGTTCTCTGGTTCAGTATCAATCCCTACATACCATCCACAACATCACCAGGTTGACACAGCTGGCTGAGGATGACCTTTCCCCCAGTCGTTCTCTGGTTCAGTATCAATCCCTACATACCATCCACAACATCACCAGGTTGACACAGCTGGCTGAGGATGACCTTTCCCCCAGTCGTTCTCTGGTTCAATATCAATCCCTACATACCATCCACAACATCACCAGGTTTACACAGCTGGCTGAGGATGACCTTTCCCCCAGTTGTTCTCTGGTTCAATATCAATCCCTACGTACCATCCACAACATCACCAGGTTGACACAGCTGGCTGAGGATGACCTTTCCCCCAGTCGTTCTCTGGTTCAATATCAATCCCTACATACCATCCACAACATCACCAGGTTTACACAGCTGGCTGAGGATGACCTTTCCCCCAGTTGTTCTCTGGTTCAATATCAATCCCTACATACCATCCACAACATCACCAGGTTGACACAGCTGGCTGAGGATGACCTTTCCCCCAGTCGTTCTCTGGTTCAGTATCAATCCCTACATACCATCCACAACATCACCAGGTTGACACAGCTGGCTGAGGATGACCTTTCCCCCAGTCGTTCTCTGGTTCAATATCAATCCCTACATACCATCCACAACATCACCAGGTTTACACAGCTGGCTGAGGATGACCTTTCCCCCAGTCGTTCTCTGGTTCAGTATCAATCCCTACATACCATCCACAACATCACCAGGTTTACACAGCTGGCTGAGGATAACCTTATAGTTTAACAGCTGTGTGTCTATCTGTGTCTGTCTGTGTGTGTGTCTCTGTGTGTGTGCGTGTGCGTGTGTGTGTGTGTGCATATATGTTCACACACCTGTGTGCGCTCAGCACTAACTGATTTCAATGACAGAAAGAAAAAATGTCCTTCCTCCTTTCCTCCTCTTCCTCCTCTTCCTCCTATTCCCCATCTTCTTCTTTTCCCTGTCTACTACTCAGTGAGTCTAAAGGTTAGTAGACAGTTTAGATGTGCCTCATCTCCTCTCAAAGTGAGAGAGATGGACGAGGTGAGGAAAGGTAGAGGGGGGAGGGGGAAAGAGAAGAGAGAGTGAGACGGATAATTGAGAGAGAGGGAAGGTAGTTCGAGGGAGAGAGAGATTGTGAGAGAGAGAGAGGGAGGAGGGGAGAGAGGGAGGGAGGGGGTAATGGCAGATAAAGGAGAGACAAAAGGTGAGAAACAGACAGAGAGAGAACAAGAGTGAGTGAGAGTGACAGAGAGGAAAACAGAGGAGAAGAGGGACTCAGAAAAGGAGGGATGGAGGGATGGAGGACAGGAGGGAGGGAGCAAATTGACTGCCGCTTGTCACCAGGAAGAAGGCTGTAATTGGCCAATCAGCAACGGCGTGTGAGCCTAGAGTAGAGCTGACACCGAGAGACAGCCTGTACCTCACACACACACACACACACACACACACCTCCATCTCCCACAGCTGCTACCATTACCAGACACCTCTTCATCTTCCATTTT
>NW_024058111.1:5000-67497 GCF_016432855.1 Salvelinus namaycush
CATGGCCTATTTATTGCCTTCACCTCCCTTATCTCACCTCATTTGCTCACATTGTATATAGACTTATTTTTCTACTGTATTATTGACTGTATGTTTGTTTATTCCATGTGTAACTCTGTGTTGTTGTTTGTGTCGAACTGCTTTGCTTTATCTTGGCCAGGTCGCAATTGTAAATGAGAACTTGTTCTCAACTAGCCTACCTGGTTAAATAAAGGTGAAATAAAAAATAAAAAAAATAAAAAAACGATATGACTATGTAGGAATAGGGATCCATTTGGGACCCACCCCAGAAGATGATGGCATCTCTTTCTCCCCCCCTCTCTCCGTCTCTTTCTCTAACTTTTTCTCTCTCTTTTTCTCTCTCTGTCTCTCTCTCTCTGTCTCTCTCTCTCTGTCTCTCTATATCTCTCTCTCTATATATATATATATATCTCTCTCTCTCTCTCTTTCTACCTCTCTCTCTCTACCTCTCTCTCTACCTCTATATCTCTCTCTCTACCTCTCTCTCTCTACCTCTCTCTCTCTCTCTTTCTACCTCTCTCTCTCTACCTCTCTCTCTCTACCTCTATATCTCTCTCTCTACCTCTCTCTCTCTACCTCTCTCTCTCCCTCTATCTCTCTCTCTCTACCTCTCAATTCAATTAATTAATTCAATTCAATTCTCTCTCTCTGGCTCTACCTCTCTCTATCTATCTCTCTCTCTCTTCCTCTCCCTTCGCTCTTTTACCTCTCTGGTGACAGAGAGAGCAGCTTCAGATTGGACAACACAATGGGACCAGGCTGAGACGCTAATTTCCCCCTGATCATAAATCTCTAGTATGTAGTGAAGTGGTGCTCTCCCTGTACAGAGCAGAACTGTTGCCCCGAGGCAGTGTGGTTATTACTTTATTCTATTAGTCAGTTGTAACCCATTCCTCTCCCTCCCTCTCTCTCTCTCCCCCCCTCTCTCTCTATATATCTCTCTCTCTTTCTATCTCTCTCCCCCCCCCTCTCTCTCTCTATCTCTCTCTCTCTCTTTCTTTCTCTCTCCTCTCCCTCCCTCCCTCTCTCTATCTCTCTCTCCCCCCTCTGTCTCTATCTCTCTCTCTCTTTCTCTCTCTCTCTCCTCTCCCTCTCTTTCTCTCTCTTTCTATCTATCTCTCTCTCTCTTCCCACCCCTCTCTCTCTCTCTCCCCCCACCCTCTCTCTCTCACTCTCTCTCTCTCCACTCTCTCCCTCTCTCTGTCTCTCTCTCGCTCTCTCTCTCTCCCCCTCTCTCTAACCTCTCTCTCTCTCTCTCTCTCTCTACCTCCCTCTCTCTCTCCCTCAGTGTACCTCATACTTTACATGCATCACAAGTTGGCTGGTGTTTCAGAGCAGTGTTTCTCTCGGAGGGCCAGGGGCCGCCACTGACGGGCCAGACATTCAGCCTTTATCACTGTTTCAACCATCTGATGAGGGATGTGTTCTATAGGCTGGGTGGTAGTGACACTATGAGGGATCTATTCTATAGGCTGGGTGGTAGTGACACTATGAGGGATGTGTTCTATAGGTTGGGTGCTAGTGACACTATGAGGGATCTATTCTATAGGCTGGGTGGTAGTGACACTATGAGGGATGTGTTCTATAGGCTGGGTGGTAGTGACACTATGAGGGATGTGTTCTATAGGCTGGGTGGTAGTGACACTATGAGGGATGTGTTCTATAGGCTGGGTGGTAGTGACACTATGAGGGATGTGTTCTATAGGCTGGGTGGTAGTGACACTATGAGGGATCTGTTCTATAGGCTGGGTGGTAGTGACACTATGAGGGATCTATTCTATAGGCTGGGTGGTAGTGACACTATGAGGGATGTGTTCTATAGGATGGGTGGTAGTGACACTATGAGGGATGTGTTCTATAGGCTGGGTGGTAGTGACACTATGAGGGATGTGTTCTATAGGTTGGGTGGTAGTGACACTATGAGGGATCTATTCTATAGGCTGGGTGGTAGTGACACTGAGGGATGTGTTCTATAGGCTGGGTGGTAGTGACACTATGAGGGATGTGTTCTATAGGCTGGGTGGTAGTGACACTATGAGGGATCTGTTCTATAGGCTGGGTGGTAGTGACACTATGAGGGATGTGTTCTATAGGCTGGGTGGTAGTGACACTATGAGGGATCTATTCTATAGGCTGGGTGGTAGTGACACTATGAGGGATGTGTTCTATAGGCTGGGTGGTAGTGACACTGTGAGGGATGTGTTCTATAGGCTGGGTGGTAGTGACACTATGAGGGATGTGTTCTATAGGCTGGGTGGTAGTGACACTATGAGGGATGTGTTCTATAGGCTGGGTGGTAGTGACACTGTGAGGGATGTGTTCTATAGGCTGGGTGGTAGTGACACTATGAGGGATGTGTTCTATAGGCTGGGTGGTAGTGACACTATGAGGGATGTGTTCTATAGGCTGGGTGGTAGTGACACCATGAGGGATGTGTTCTATAGGCTGGGTGGTAGTGACACCATGAGGGATGTGTTCTAAAGGCTGGGTGGTAGTGACACTATGAGGGATGTGTTCTATAGGCTGGGTGGTAGTGACACTATGAGGGATGTGTTCTGTAGGTTGGGTGGTAGTGACACTATGAGGGATCTATTCTATAGGCTGGGTGGTAGTGACACTATGAGGGATGTGTTCTATAGGTTGGGTGGTAGTGACACTATGAGGGATCTATTCTATAGGTTGGGTGGTAGTGACACTATGAGGGATCTATTCTATAGGCTGGGTGGTAGTGACACTGAGGGATCTATTCTATAGGCTGGGTGGTAGTGACACTATGAGGGATGTGTTCTATAGGCTGGGTGGTAGTGACACTATGAGGGATGTGTTCTATAGGCTGGGTGGTAGTGACACTATGAGGGATGTGTTCTATAGGCTGGGTGGTAGTGACACTATGAGGGATATATTCTATAGGCTGGGTGGTAGTGACACTGAGGGATGTGTTCTATAGGCTGGGTGGTAGTGACACTATGAGGGATGTGTTCTATAGGCTGGGTGGTAGTGACACTATGAGGGATGTGTTCTAAAGGCTGGGTGGTAGTGACACTATGAGGGATCTATTCTATAGGCTGGGTGGTAGTGACACTGAGGGATCTATTCTATAGGCTGGGTGGTAGTGACACTATGAGGGATGTGTTCTATAGGCTGGGTGGTAGTGACACTGAGGGATGTGTTCTATAGGCTGGGTGGTAGTGACACTATGAGGGATCTATTCTATAGGCTGGGTTGTAGTGACACTGAGGGATGTGTTCTATAGGCTGGGTGGTAGTGACACTGAGGGATGTGTTCTATAGGCTGGGTGGTAGTGACACTATGAGGGATCTATTCTATAGGCTGGGTGGTAGTGACACTATGAGGGATGTGTTCTATAGGCTGGGTGGTAGTGACACTATGAGGGATCTATTCTATAGGATGGGTGGTAGTGACACTATGAGGGATGTGTTCTATAAGCTGGGTGGTAGTGACACTATGAGGGATGTGTTCTATAGGCTGGGTGGTAGTGACACTATGAGTGATCTATTCTATAGGATGGGTGGTAGTGACACTATGAGGGATGTGTTCTATAGGCTGGGTGGTAGTGACACTATGAGGGATGTGTTCTATAGGCTGGGTGGTAGTGACACTATGAGGGATCTATTCTATAGGCTGGGTGGTAGTGACACTATGAGGGATCTATTCTATAGGCTGGGTGGTAGTGACACTATGAGGGATCTATTCTATTGGCTGGGTGGTAGTGACACTATGAGGGATATATTCTATAGGCTGGGTGGTAGTGACACTATGAGGGATGTGTTCTATAGGCTGGGTGCTAGTGACACTATGAGGGATGTGTTCTATAGGCTGGGTGGTAGTGACACTATGAGGGATGTGTTCTATAGGCTGGGTGGTAGTGACACTATGAGGGATGTGTTCTATAGGCTGGGTGGTAGTGACACTATGAGGGATGTGTTCTATAGGCTGGGTGGTAGAGACACTATGAGGGATGTGTTCTATAGGCTGGGTGGTAGTGACACTATGAGGGATGTGTTCTATAGGCTGGGTGGTAGAGACACTATGAGGGATGTGTTCTATAGGCTGGGTGCTAGTGACACTATGAGGGATGTGTTCTATAGGCTGGGTGGTAGTGACACTGAGGGATGTGTTCTATAGGCTGGGTGGTAGTGACACTATGAGGGAAGTGTTCTATAGGCTGGGTGGTAGTGACACTATGAGGGATCTATTCTATAGGCTGGGTGGTAGTGACACTATGAGGGATGTGTTCCATAGGCTGGGTGGTAGTGACACTATGAGGGATATATTCTATAGGCTGGGTGGTAGTGACACTGAGGGATGTGTTCTATAGGCTGGGTGGTAGTGACACTATGAGGGATGTGTTCTATAGGCTGGGTGGTAGTGACACTATGAGGGATGTGTTCTATAGGCTGGGTGGTAGTGACACTATGAGGGACCTGTTCTATAGGCTGGGTGGTAGTGACACTATGAGGGATATATTCTATAGGCTGGGTGGTAGTGACACTGAGGGATCTATTCTATAGGCTGGGTGGTAGTGACACTATGAGGGATGTGTTCTATAGGCTGGGTGGTAGTGACACTATGAGGGATGTGTTCTATAGGCTGGGTGGTAGTGACACTATGAGGGATGTGTTCTATAGGCTGGGTGGTAGTGACACTATGAGGGATCTATTCTATAGGCTGGGTGGTAGTGACACTATGAGGGATCTGTTCTATAGGCTGGGTGGTAGTGACACTATGAGGGATGTGTTCTATAGGCTGGGTGGTAGTGACACTATGAGGGATCTATTCTATAGGCTGGGTGGTAGTGACACTATGAGGGATGTGTTCTATTGGCTGGGTGGTAGTGACACTATGAGGGATGTGTTCTATAGGCTGGGTGGTAGTGACACTATGAGGGATGTGTTCTATAGGCTGGGTGGTAGTGACACTGTGAGGGATGTGTTCTATAGGCTGGGTGGTAGTGACACTATGAGGGATGTGTTCTATAGGCTGGGTGGTAGTGACACTATGAGGGATGTGTTCTATAGGCTGGGTGGTAGTGACACTGTGAGTGATGTGTTCTATAGGCTGGGTGGTAGTGACACTATGAGGGATGTGTTCTATAGGCTGGGTGGTAGTGACACTATGAGGGATGTGTTCTATAGGCTGGGTGGTAGTGACACCATGAGGGATGTGTTCTATAGGCTGGGTGGTAGTGACACCATGAGGGATGTGTTCTAAAGGCTGGGTGGTAGTGACACTATGAGGGATCTATTCTATAGGCTGGGTGGTAGTGACACTATGAGGGATGTGTTCTATAGGTTGGGTGGTAGTGACACTATGAGGGATCTATTCTATAGGTTGGGTGGTAGTGACACTATGAGGGATCTATTCTATAGGCTGGGTGGTAGTGACACTGAGGGATCTATTCTATAGGCTGGGTGGTAGTGACACTATGAGGGATGTGTTCTATAGGCTGGGTGGTAGTGACACTATGAGGGATGTGTTCTATAGGCTGGGTGGTAGTGACACTATGAGGGATGTGTTCTATAGGCTGGGTGGTAGTGACACTATGAGGGATATATTCTATAGGCTGGGTGGTAGTGACACTATGAGGGATGTGTTCTATAGGCTGGGTGGTAGTGACACTATGAGGGATGTGTTCTATAGGCTGGGTGGTAGTGACACTATGAGGGATGTGTTCTAAAGGCTGGGTGGTAGTGACACTATGAGGGATCTATTCTATAGGCTGGGTGGTAGTGACACTATGAGGGATGTGTTCTATAGGCTGGGTGGTAGTGACACTGAGGGATGTGTTCTATAGGCTGGGTGGTAGTGACACTATGAGGGATCTGTCCTATAGGTTGGGTGGTAGTGACACTATGAGGGATGTGTTCTATAGGCTGGGTGGTAGTGACACTATGAGGGATCTATTCTATAGGCTGGGTGGTAGTGACACTGAGGGATGTGTTCTATAGGCTGGGTGGTAGTGACACTGAGGGATGTGTTCTATAGGCTGGGTGGTAGTGACACTATGAGGGATCTATTCTATAGGCTGGGTGGTAGTGACACTATGAGGGATGTGTTCTATAGGCTGGGTGGTAGTGACACTATGAGGGATCTATTCTATAGGATGGGTGGTAGTGACACTATGAGGGATGTGTTCTATAGGCTGGGTGGTAGTGACACTATGAGGGATGTGTTCTATAGGCTGGGTGGTAGTGACACTATGAGGGATCTATTCTATAGGCTGGGTGGTAGTGACACTATGAGGGATCTATTCTATAGGCTGGGTGGTAGTGACACTATGAGGGATCTATTCTATAGGCTGGGTGGTAGTGACACTATGAGGGATATATTCTATAGGCTGGGTGGTAGTGACACTATGAGGGATGTGTTCTATAGGCTGGGTGGTAGTGACACTATGAGGGATGTGTTCTATAGGCTGGGTGGTAGTGACACTATGAGGGATGTGTTCTATAGGCTGGGTGGTAGTGACACTATGAGGGATGTGTTCTATAGGCTGGGTGGTAGAGACACTATGAGGGATGTGTTCTATAGGCTGGGTGGTAGTGACACTATGAGGGATGTGTTCTATAGGCTGGGTGGTAGAGACACTATGAGGGATGTGTTCTATAGGCTGGGTGCTAGTGACACTATGAGGGATGTGTTCTATAGGCTGGGTGGTAGTGACACTGAGGGATGTGTTCTATAGGCTGGGTGGTAGTGACACTATGAGGGAAGTGTTCTATAGGCTGGGTGGTAGTGACACTATGAGGGATCTATTCTATAGGCTGGGTGGTAGTGACACTATGAGGGATGTGTTCTATAGGCTGTGTGGTAGTGACACTATGAGGGATCTATTCTATAGGCTGGGTGGTAGTGACACTATGAGGGATCTGTTCTATAGGCTGGGTGGTAGTGACACTATGAGGGATGTGTTCTATAGGCTGGGTGGTAGTGACACTATGAGGGATGTGTTCTATAGGCTGGGTGGTAGTGACACTATGATGGATGTGTTCTATAGGCTGGGTGGTAGTGACACTATGAGGGATGTGTTCTATAGGCTGGGTGGTAGTGACACTATGAGGGATGTGTTCTATAGGCTGGGTGGTAGAGACACTATGAGGGATGTGTTCTATAGGCTGGGTGGTAGTGACACTATGAGGGATGTGTTCTATAGGCTGGGTGGTAGAGACACTATGAGGGATGTGTTCTATAGGCTGGGTGCTAGTGACACTATGAGGGATGTGTTCTATAGGCTGGGTGGTAGTGACACTGAGGGATGTGTTCTATAGGCTGGGTGGTAGTGACACTATGAGGGAAGTGTTCTATAGGCTGGGTGGTAGTGACACTATGAGGGATCTATTCTATAGGCTGGGTGGTAGTGACACTATGAGGGATGTGTTCTATAGGCTGGGTGGTAGTGACACTATGAGGGATGTGTTCTATAGGCTGGGTGGTAGTGACACTATGAGGGATGTGTTCTATAGGCTGGGTGGTAGTGACACTATGAGGGATCTATTCTATAGGCTGGGTGGTAGTGACACTATGAGGGATCTGTCCTATAGGCTGGGTGGTAGTGACACTATGAGGGATGTGTTCTATAGGCTGGGTGGTAGTGACACTATGAGGGATGTGTTCTATAGGCTGGGTGGTAGTGACACTATGAGGGATGTGTTTTATAGGCTGGGTGGTAGTGACACTATGAGGGATGTGTTCTATAGGCTGGGTGGTAGTGACACTATGAGGGATCTGTCTTTAGGCTGGTACCCCTCTCTCGTTGCCCTGTGTAATAGATGGGGAAACGCTAGTTATAACCTTAAAATACTTCAAACCCAAGCATCCTCTTCGCAGTTATCTTACAAGCTGTAGAACAAGATGTAAAAGGTATTCTGAAGCTATTCAGATTAATCAAACACTTTATAATGCAATACCAGCAGCTGCTCTGCCCTCTCTCCTCTCTCCTCTCTCTTCCTCTCTCCATCTCTACTCGTCTCTCCTCTTTCCTCCTCTCTCCTCTCTCTTCTCTTCTCTCTCCTCCTCTCTCATCTCTCCTCTCTTCTCATCTCTCCTCCTCTCTCTTCCTCTCTCCATCTCTCCTCGTGTCTCTCATCTCTCCTCTCTTCTCGTCTCTCCTCCTCTCTCTTCCTCTCTCCATCTCTCCTCGTCTCTCCTCATCTCTCCTCTCTACTCCTCTCCCCTCCTCTCTCTTCCTCTCTCCATCTCTCCTCGTCTCTCCTCATCTCTCCTCTCTACTCCTCTCCCCTCCTCTCTCCATCTCTCCTCGTCTCTCCTCATTTCTCCTCTCTTCTCGTCTCTCCTCCTCTCTCTTCCGCACTCCTCATGTCGCCTCTGTTAAGGTAGTCTCAGCCTCGGGCTATTTACCCCTCAATCTGTGTAGTAATTACCATAGTATTTAATATAATGCCAAGGCAATCAGGTGATAACATACAATTAAGATGTTTTTCCAGATTAGTACTATCTAGTGATGTACATAAGCTATCTAACAATTCCATCCTCCCTCGACAAGATAAAGTGCCCATCTCGTAAACTGTCAAACAGTGGTGATTTAATCTGATTATCTTCAATTACTATGCATGTCTATCGCCCGTTCTGAGGCTGTTATTGACATTGATGAATTGAGCTCACTGTGGGCAGCCACTCTGGCAACCATTATGTTACAAGTCGTCTCCCTGTCTCATTTCTCTTTTGTCTCCTTCCCTCTCTTCTTTTTCCTATTATTTGTTCACAACTATGAAATAACACATATGGAATCATGTAGTAACCAAAAAAAGTGTGTTATTTTATAGTTTTGAAGTCTTCACTATTGTTCTACAATGTGGAAAATAGTTCAAATAAAGAAAAACCCTTGAATGAGTAGGTGTGTCCAAACTTTTGACTGGTACTGAAAAAATTCAGACCTTTTACTCAGGACTTTGTTAAAGCACCTTTGGCAGTGATTACAGCCTCGAGTCTTCTTGGGTATGACACTGCAAGCTTGACACACCTGTATTTGGGGAGTTTCTCCCATTCTTCTCTGCAGATCCTCTCAAGCTCTGTTAGGTTGGATGGGGAGCGTTGCTGCACAGCTATTTTCAGGTCTCTCCAGAGATTAGATAGGTTCAAGTCCGGAGCTCTGGCTGGGCCGCTCAAAGACATTCAGAGACTTGTCCCGAAGCCATTCCTGCATTGTCTTGGCTGTGTGCTTAGGGTCGCTGTCCTGTTGGAAGGTAAACCACCCCCCAGTCTGAGGTCCTGAGCGCTCTGGAGCAGGTTTTCTTTAACCTCTGTTGGGCACGTGAGACGGTAGCGTCCCACCTCTTCAACAGCCAGTGAAACTGCTGGGCGCCAAATTCAAATACAGAAATACTCATTATAAAAATTTGGAAAACAAAACATATTTTACATAGGTTTAAAGATTAACTTCTTGTGAATCCAACCACGGTGTCAGATTTAAAAAATGCTTTGCGGCGAAAGCATACCTTAAAAACGATTATTTGAGAACATAGACCACTAGACAATTCAGCGGTTGTTTACGAAAATGATCCCGTTAAAGGGATCCGTGCGCCAAGAGGTTTTAAGGATCTCTCTGTAACGTAGCAAAATGTGGAAAAAGGGACGAGGTTTGAACATTTTCTGAAAATGTTATGAAACAAACAAGAAATATGACAACAACAAGAAAACTTGAGCGTGCGTAACTATTCACCCCCCCAAAATCAATACTTTGTAGAGCCACCTTTTGCAGCAATTACAGCTGCAAGTCTCTTGGGGTATGTCTCTATGAGCTTGGCACATCTAGCCACTGGCATGTTTGCCCATTCTTTAAGGCAAAACGGCTCCAGCTCCTTCAAGTTGGATGAGTTCCCCTGGTGAACAGCAATCTTTAAGTCATACCACAGATTCTCAATTGGATTGAGGTCTGGGCTTTGACTAGGACCTTCCAAGACATTTAAATGTTTCCCCGTAAACCACTCAAATGTTGCTTTAGCAGTATGCTTAGGGTCATAGTCCTGCTGGAAGGTGAACCTCTGTTTCTGGTTTCCCTCAAGAATTTCCCTCTATTTAGCGCCGTCATTCATTGCTTCAATTTTGACCAGTTTCACGGTCCCTGCCGATGAAAAACTTCTCCACAGCATGATGCTGCCACCACCATATTTTACTGTGGGGATGGTGTTCTCAGGGTGATGAGAGGTGTTGGGTTTGCGCCAGACATACTGTTTTTCTTGATTGCAAAAAAGCTAAATTTGACCAGCGTACCTTCTTCCATATGTTTGGGGAGTCTCCTACATGCTTTTTTGCTAACACCAAATGTGTTTGCTTGTTTTTTTCTTTAAGCATTGGCTTTTTTTCTGGCCACTCTTCTGTAAAGCCCAGCTCTGTGGAGTGTACAGCTTCAAGTGGTCCTATGGACACATACTCCAATCTTCACTATGGAGCTTTGCAGCTCCTTCAGGGTTATCTTTGGTCTCTTTGTTGCCTCTCTGATTAATGCCCTCCTTGCCTGGTCTGTGAGTTTTGGTGGGCGGCCCTCTCTTGGCAGGTTTGTTGTGGTGTCGTATTCTTTCATTTTTTAATTAAAGGATTTAATGGTGCTCCGTGGGATATTCAAAGTTTCTGATATTATTTTATAACCCTACCTTGATCTGTACTTCTCCACAACTTTGTCCCTGACCTGTTTGGAGAGCTCCTTGGTCTTCATGGTGCCGCTTGCTTGGTGGTGCCCCTTGCTTAGTGGTGTTGCAGACTCTGGGGCCTTTCAGAACAGGTGTATATATACTGAGATCATGTGACAGATCAAGTGACACTTAGATTGCACACAGGTGGACTTTATTTTACTCCTTATGGGCAGGTGGGACGGTAGCCGGTACCTGGCCAACATCCGGTAAAATTGCAGAGCGCGAAATTCAAAAATACCAAATTCAAATATTTAACATTCTTAAAAATATATGTGTTATACATAAAAATAAAGCCTAACTTCTTTTTAATCTAGCCGCTGTGTCAGATTTCAGAAAAGGCTTTACAGCGAAAGCAAACCATGTGATTATCTGAGGACAGCATACAAACACATGAAAATCATATTTCAACCAGGCAGGTGCGCCACAAAAGTCAGAAATAGCGATATAATTAATGCCTTACCTTTGAAGATCTTCTTCTGTTGGCACTCCAAAATGTCCCAGAAACATCACAAATGGTCCTTTTGTTCGATAATGTCCTTCTTTATGTCCCAAAAATGTCCATTTATTTGGCGTGTTTGATTCAGAAATACACCGGTTTCAACTCGCCAAACATGCCTACAAAGTATCTAATAAGTTACCTGTAAACTTGGTCCAAACATTTCAAACAATGTTCCTAATCCAACCTTAGGTACCCTAAAACGTAAATAATCTATCAAATTTAAGACGGAATAAACTGTTTCCAATACCGGATAAAAACAACGTGAAGCGCGTTCCAGTTCACGCGCACCAAAATAGTAGAGTCCACCTGGAGTGACACTTAGAATGAATAGCACTACTTCTTCATTTCTCAAAAGAAAAACATCGAACAAATTCTAAAGACTGTTGACATCTAGTGGAAGCCATAGGAACTGCAACCATGTTCCTAATAATAAGGGTATCCCATAGAAAATAAATGGAAAATCCCATGACCTCCAAAAAAAATTCCCTGGATGGTTTTTCTTCGGGGTTTCGCCTATCATATTCTGTTATACTCACAGACATTATTTTAACAGTTTTAGAAACTTCAGAGTGTTTTCTATCCAAATCTACCAATTATATGCATATCATAGCTTCTGGGCCTGAGTAGCAGGCAGTTTACTTTGGGAACGCTTTTCATCCGGAGGTGACAATACTGCCCCCTACCCAAGAGAGGTTAAACGTTCATCCGGAGGAGAGGTTAACTAATTATGTGACTTCTGAAGGTAACTGGTTGACCAGATCTTATTTAGGGGCTTCATAGTAAAGGGGGTGAATACATATGCATCCACCACTTTTCCATTTTTTTTGTATTTTTTTCATTTCACTTTTTTTTGACTATTTTGTGTATGTCCTTTTCAAGAAATCCAATAAAAATCCATTGAAATTACTGGTTTTAATGCAACAAAATAGGAAAAACGTCAAGGGGGATGAATACTTTTGCAATGCACTGTATTTGTGACTCACGCCAAATACAACAGGATCAGACCTTACCGTGAAATGCTTACTGACAAACCCTTAACCAAGAGTGTAGTTTTAAGAAAATAAAGTTAAGAAAATATTTACTAAATATATAAAGTCAGCTGTAGCTGAGCTAGGCTAATAACAGGGGGTACCGGTACCGAGTCTCAGTGTTGGCATCGGCTGTAGATGAGCTAGGCTATAAACAGGGGGTACCGGTACAGAGTCTCAGTCTTGGCATCGGCTGTAACTGAGCTAGGCTATAAACAGGGGGTACCGGTACAGAGTCTCAGTGCTGGCATCGGCTGTAACTGAGCTAGGCTATAAACAGGGGGTACCGGTACAGAGTCTCAGTGCTGGCATCGGCTGTAACTGAGCTAGGCTATAAACAGGGGGTACCGGTACCAAGTCTCAGTGTTGGCATCGGCTGTAGCTGAGCTAGGCTATAAACAGGGGGTACCGGTACCAAGTCTCAGTGTTGGCATCGGCTGTAACTGAGCTAGGCTATAAACAGGGGGTACCGGTACAGAGTCTCAGTGCTGGCATCGGCTGTAGCTGAGCTAGGCTATAAACAGGGGGTACCGGTACCAAGTCTCAGTGTTGGCATCGGCTGTAGCTGAGCTAGGCTATAAACAGGGGGTACCGGTACCGAGTCTCAGTGCTGGCATCGGCTGTAGCTGAGCTAGGCTATAAACAGGGGGTACCGGTACCGAGTCTCAGTGCTGGCATCGGCTGTAGCTGAGCTAGGCTATAAACAGAGGGTACCGGTACCGAGTCTCAGTGCTGGCATCGGCTGTAGCTGAGCTAGGCTATAAACAGGGGGTACCGGTACAGAGTCTCAGTGCTGGCATCGGCTGTAGCTGAGCTAGGCTATAAACAGGGGGTACCGGTACCGAGTCTCAGTGCTGGCATCGGCTGTTACTGAGCTAGGCTATAAACAGGGGGTACCGGTACCGAGTCTTGGTGCTGGCATTAGCTGTAGCTGAGCTAGGCTATAAACAGGGGGTACCGGTACAGAGTCTCAGTGCTGGGATCGGCTGTAGCTGAGTATGGTTATAAACAGGGGGTACCGGTACAGAGTCTCAGTGCTGGCATCGGCTGTAGCTGAGTATGGTTATAAACAGGGGGTACCGGTACAGAGTCTCAGTGCTGGCATCGGATGTAACTGAGCTAGGCTAATAACAGGGGGTACCGGTACCGAGTCTCAGTGCTGGCATCGGCTGTAGCTGAGCTAGGCTAATAACAGGGGGTACCGGTACCGAGTCTCAGTGCTGGCATCGGCTGTAGCTGAGCTAGGCTATAAACAGGGGGTACCGGTACCGAGTCTCAGTGCTGGCATCGGCTGTAGCTGAGCTAGGCTAATAACAGGGGGTACCGGTACAGAGTCTCAGTGCTGGCATCGGCTGTAGCTGAGCTAGGCTATAAACAGGGGGTACCGGTACTGAGTCTCAGTGCTGGCATCGGCTGTAGCTGAGCTAGGCTATAAACAGGGGGTACCGGTACAGAGTCTCAGTGCTGGCATCGGCTGTAACTGAGCTAGGCTATAAACAGGGGGTACCGGTACCGAGTCTCAGTGCTGGCATCGGCTGTAACTGAGCTAGGCTATAAACAGGGGGTACCGGTACCGAGTCTCAGTGCTGGCATCGGCTGTAGCTGAGCTAGGCTATAAACAGGGGGTACCGGTACAGAGTCTCAGTGCTGGCATCGGCTGTAGCTGAGCTAGGCTATAAACAGGGGGTACCGGTACCGAGTCTCAGTGCTGGCATCGGCTGTAGCTGAGCTAGGCTAATAACAGGGGGTACCGGTACCGAGTCTCAGTGCTGGCATCGGCTGTAGCTGAGCTAGGCTATAAACAGGGGGTACCGGTACCGAGTCTCATTGCTGGCATCGGCTGTAGCTGAGCTAGGCTATAAACAGGGGGTACCGGTACCGAGTCTCAGTGCTGGCATCGGCTGTAGCTGAGCTTCTAGCTAAATCCAACTCTTTCCCTCCAATCCTCTTCGCTACGTTCCGGTTGAAACATGAATGGTTGAATGCCACCATGTAGCTAATAGAACGTAACAAAAATGCTCCATGGTTGAATTGGTATTTAGAGGAATCACTTGAACACATTGATTCTGGTCCGTTTCTTTCAGTTCATCCAGAGGATTGTGTTGTCAGTGACCACCTTCTTTTCAAAAAAGGGCCTGCATTGGCCGAGGAGCCAGAGCTTGAAGAATCGCCCAACACAAGTTAATTGTATATTCAGCACTGAATCTGGTGATAGGAACATCACAGAGAGATGTGTTTAATACCAGGATCCTTAGTTAAGTGATGAGCTTTGAGGGCACTATGGTGTTGAACGCTAAGCTGTAGTCAATGAATAGCATTCTCACATAGGTGTTCCTTTTTGTCCAGGTGTGAAAGGGCAGTGTGGAGTGGCAATAGAGATTGCGTCATCTGTGGATCTGTTGGGGCGGTAATGCGAAATGGAGTGGGTCTAGGGTGTCTGGGATAATGTGTTGTGAGCCACGACCAGCCTTTTCAAAGCCCTTCATGACTACACATGTGAGTGCTACGGGGCGATAGTCATTTAAACAGATTATCTTGGCATTCTTGGGCACAGGGACTACGGTGATCAGCACCGTGTTGTACTGCTGCTGTTATTATTCAGACCACACTGGGAAAAGTGTTGCTTGGCTGAATCCTTTCAATATTTATTATCTTCCTCCTCCTTGCATTTGTGTGTGTGTGTGTGTGTGTGTGTGTGTGTGTGTGTGTGTGTGTGTGTGTGTGTGTGTGTGTGTGTGTGTGTGTGTGTGTGTGTGTGTGTGTGTGTGTGTGTGTGTGTGTGTGTGTGTGTGTGTGTGTGTGTGTGTGTGACTATCAGGTTAGAGGCGTGCCACATTTATTGGCTATTCTGGCCAAGACAAACACCCCATACACACGAACACACACACACACACTCACACACACACACCGCATGGAGCCGGCCTATATTGCCAACCCATCACAGCCCATCAGCAAAACTCTCTGTGTCATTCTCTGTGTGTCAATACTGGTGCTCTCCTGTTCTGAGGATCCTTACTGGTGCTCTCCTGTTCTGAGGATCCGTACTGGTGCTCTCCTGTTCTGAGGATCCTTCCTGGTGCTCTCCTGTTCTGAGGATCCTTACTGGTGCTCTCCTGTTCTGAGGATCCTTACTGGTGCTCTCCTGTTCTGAGGATCCTTACTGGTGCTCTCCTGTTCTGAGGATCCTTACTGGTGCTCTCCTGTTCTGAGGATCCTTACTGGTGCTCTCCTGTTCTGAGGATCCTTACTGGTGCTCTCCTGTTCTGAGGATTCTTACTGGTGCTCTCCTGTTCTGAGGATCCTTACTGGTGCTCTCCTGTTCTGAGGATTCTTACTGGTGCTCTCCTGTTCTGAGGATTCTTACTGGTGCTCTCCTGTTCTGAGGATCCTTACTGGTGCTCTCCTGTTCTGAAGATCCTTACTGGTGCTCTCCTGTTCTGAGGATTCTTACTGGTGCTCTCCTGTTCTGAGGATTCTTACTGGTGCTCTCCTGTTCTGAGGATTCTTACTGGTGCTCTCCTGTTCTGAGGATTCTTACTGGTGCTCTCCTGTTCTGAGGATCCTTACTGGTGCTCTCCTGTTCTGAGGATTCTTACTGGTGCTCTCCTGTTCTGAGGATCCTTACTGGTGCTCTCCTGTTCTGAGGATTCTTACTGGTGCTCTCCTGTTCTGAGGATTCTTACTGGTGCTCTCCTGTTCTGAGGATTCTTACTGGTGCTCTCCTGTTCTGAGGATTCTTACTGGTGCTCTCCTGTTCTGAGGATTCTTACTGGTGCTCTCCTGTTCTGAGGATCCTTACTGGTGCTCTCCTGTTCTGAGGATTCTTACTGGTGCTCTCCTGTTCTGAGGATCCTTCCTGGTGCTCTCCTGTTCTGAGGATTCTTACTGGTGCTCTCCTGTTCTGAGGATCCTTACAGGTGCTCTCCTGTTCTGAGGATCCTTACTGGTGCTCTCCTGTTCTGAGGATTCTTACTGGTGCTCTCCTGTTCTGAGGATCCTTCCTGGTGCTCTCCTGTTCTGAGGATCCTTACTGGTGCTCTCCTGTTCTGAGGATCCTTACTGGTGCTCTCCTGTTCTGAGGATCCTTACTGGCCATATGTGTCCTGGCAGAGGGAGGAAGGACATGGAAGGATGTCTGATTTCATCACCTCACTTTGGTGCTGGAGATGTGATGGATCACTGGGTATCTCTGACGGGCTGATTTCAGTTAGCAACGTCACAATTGCTGTTGCATTTTCTAGTTGAAAATGTGTTTCTGTGGAGTAACTTCCAAGGAGACGGTATGTTAGAGGCTGTGGGCTAGAACTCTGCTTCCCGTCCCGAGCCCGACTGGTCTCAACATTATACATCGGGTTAGGGCCCTTGTAGAGCATGGACTTTCATCAATAACTAGTCTAGTACTAAGGGTAGCTGAGCCATTTGCTCGTGCTCTACTGCCGCAGTACAGTCACATCTGACTAAGATCATAACGTCAGAAGAGCTTCAACCTCGTCCAATAGGAGAGACCAGAGAGTTTAGATGAAAAGTTGCTAACGGCTAACTGCTCCCTCACGCCTCGTCATTGAGCAGAGCAGCCCGAGCGGAGACGTTGCTACGGATACTCACAGACAGAGAGCTGCCGTGGGACAGAGCGCATGCAGAGTGAGCAGCGCGCGTGGAGCGAGTGACAGACAGAGAGGAGCAGCTAACGGATTTACTAACACAGGAAGTTGTTTCAGAATGTTGTATTCCTGCCGCACAGGGCTCTACTGTTGGTTAGACGCACCTTTAAAGATACAACAATACCATGACTTGGCTCACGGTCTTTAATTGTTTCGATCTGCTAATAGTGTTCAAATACATGTGAGCTCGACCAACATAGACACACAGTCTATCTCCAAAGTCACCATAACACATTAAACATCTGGTTTCTGCTCTATCTGGGAACAGGGGAAGCTCTTTCTGTGTGTAAAAATAGCATTGAGAAGATACACAGAGAAACGTCTCCATATGTCGCTCTGGGAAGAAAAGGTTGCCTTCGGGGTGAAACTGAAAATGTAGACATCTGTTTTCAATACAGTTCTCTCTTAGTCAAACAGAAGAATAGAGATGTAAGGCCCTGGTCTAAAGTAGTGCACTATATAGGGAATAGGGTCCTGGTCTAAAGTAGTGCACTATATAGGGAATAGGGCTCTGGTCTAAAGTAGTGCACGATATAGGGAATAGGGCTCTGGTCTAAATTAGGACCCCGATGTCTTGCTCCCAGACAAACTTAACAACTTCTTTGCTCGCTTTGGGGACAATACAGTTCCACTGACACGGCCCGCTACCAAAACCTGCGGGCTCTCCTTCACCGCAGCCAATGTGAGTAAAAAATGTAAAAGTGTTAACCCTCGCAAGGCTGCCGGCCCAGACGGCATCCCTAGCCGCGTCCTCAGAGCATGCGCAGACCAGCTGGCTGGTGTGTTTACAGACATATTCACTCTCTCCCTATCCCAGTCTGCTGTTCCCACATGCTTCAAGATGGCCACCATTGTTCCTGTTCTCAAGAAAGCAAAGGTAACTGAGCTAAACGACTATTGCCCTGTAGCACTCACTTCCGTCATCATGAAGTGCTTTGTGAGACTAGTCAAGGATCATATCACCTCCACCCTACCTGTCACCCTAGACCCACTTCAATTTGCATACCGCCCCAATAGGTCCACAGATTATGTAATCGCAATCACACTGCACACTGCCCTATCCCATCTGGACAAGAGGAATACCTATGTAAGAATGCTGTTCATCGACTACAGCTCAGCATTTAACACCATAGTACCCTCCAAACTCATCATTAAGCTCGAGACCCTGGGTCTCGGCCCCGCCCTGTGCAACTGGGTCCTGGACTTCCTGATGGGCCACCCCCAGGTGGTGAGGGTAGGTAACAACATCTCCACCCCGCTGATCCTCAACACTGGGGCCCCACAAGGGTGCGTTCTGAGCCCTCTCCAGTACTCCCTGTTCACCCACGACTGCGTGGCCATGCACGCCTCCAACTCAATCATCAAGTTTGCAGACGACACTACAGTGGTAGGCTTGATTACCAACAACGACGAGACAGCCTACAGGGAGGAGGTGAGGGCACTCGGAGTGTGGTGTCAGGAAAATAATCTCTCACTCAACGTCAACAAAACAAAGGAGATGATCGTGGACTTCAGGAAACAGCAGAGGGAGCACCCCCCTATCCACATCGACGGGACAATAGTGGAGAGGGTGGAAAGTTTTAAGTTCCTCGGCATACACATCACGGACAAACTGAAATGGTCCACCCACGTGACCAGATGAAACCCCTTCTCCACGTGACCAGAGGAAACACCTTCTCCACGTGACCAGATGAAACTAACTCTCCACGTGACCAGAGGAATCTAACTCTCCTTTCTACAGAAGTAAATATAGATCTTTCCAGAAGTTCCCACACATCCAGTCAGTTCCATGTTTGGTGTTACATTGGTAATACACTGAGAAGAACATGTGTTGTGGCTTCTTATACATACAGTACATGACATAGCCAGTCCATGCCTGGTCTAACTCACCTGGTTATACAGTACATGACATAGCTGGTCCATACCTGGTCTAACTCACCTGGTTAAACAGTATGTCATATAGCCAGTCCATGCCTGGTCTAACTCACCTGGTTAAACAGTATGTCACATAGCCAGTCCATGCCTGGTCTAACTCACCTGGTTATACAGTACATGACATAGCCAGTCCATGCCTGGTCTAACTCACCTGGTTATACAGTATATCACATAGCCAGTCCATACCTGGTCTAACTCACCTGGTTATACAGTATATCACATAGCCAGTCCATGCCTGGTCTAACTCACCTGGTTATACAGTATATCACATAGCCAGTCCATGCCTGGTCTAACTCACCTGGTTATACAGTATGTCACATATCCAGTCCATGCCTGGTCTAACTCACCTGGTTATACAGTATGTCACATATCCAGTCCATGCCTGGTCTAACTCACCTGGTTATACAGTACATCACATAGCCAGTCCATGCCTGGTCTAACTCACCTGGTTATACAGTATGTCACATATCCAGTCCATGCCTGGTCTAACTCACCTGGTTATACAGTACATCACATAGCCAGTCCATGCCTGGTCTAACTCACCTGGTTATACAGTACATCACATAGCCAGTCCATGCCTGGTCTAACTCACCTGGTTATACAGTATGTCACATATCCAGTCCATGCCTGGTCTAACTCACCTGGTTACACAGTACATCACATAGCCAGTCCATGCCTGGTCTAACTCACCTGGTTATACAGTACATCACATAGCCAGTCCATGCCTGGTCTAACTCACCTGGTTATACAGTACATCACATAGCCAGTCCATGCCTGGTCTAACTCACCTGGTTATACAGTATGTCACAT
Source organism: Salvelinus namaycush (assembly GCF_016432855.1). Classification (NCBI taxonomy): domain Eukaryota; kingdom Metazoa; phylum Chordata; class Actinopteri; order Salmoniformes; family Salmonidae; genus Salvelinus; species Salvelinus namaycush. The sequence goes on from NW_024058111.1 coordinate 24,625, forward strand.
ATCCAGTCCATGCCTGGTCTAACTCACCTGGTTACACAGTACATCACATAGCCAGTCCATGCCTGGTCTAAATCACCTGGTTATACAGTACATCACATAGCCAGTCCATGCCTGGTCTAACTCACCTGGTTATACAGTACATCACATAGCCAGTCCATGCCTGGTCTAACTCACCTGGTTATACAGTATGTCACATATCCAGTCCATGCCTGGTCTAACTCACCTGGTTATACAGTACATCACATAGCCAGTCCATGCCTGGTCTAACTCACCTGGTTATACAGTATGTCACATATCCAGTCCATGCCTGGTCTAACTCACCTGGTTACACAGTACATCACATAGCCAGTCCATGCCTGGTCTAACTCACCTGGTTATACAGTACATCACATAGCCAGTCCATGCCTGGTCTAACTCACCTGGTTATACAGTACATCACATAGCCAGTCCATGCCTGGTCTAACTCACCTGGTTATACAGTATGTCACATATCCAGTCCATGCCTGGTCTAACTCACCTGGTTACACAGTACATCACATAGCCAGTCCATGCCTGGTCTAACTCACCTGGTTATACAGTACATCACATAGCCAGTCCATGCCTGGTCTAACTCACCTGGTTATACAGTACATCACATAGCCAGTCCATGCCTGGTCTAACTCACCTGGTTATACAGTATGTCACATATCCAGTCCATGCCTGGTCTAACTCACCTGGTTATACAGTATGTCACATATCCAGTCCATGCCTGGTCTAACTCACCTGGTTATACAGTACATCACATAGCCAGTCCATGCCTGGTCTAACTCACCTGGTTATACAGTATGTCACATATCCAGTCCATGCCTGGTCTAACTCACCTGGTTATACAGTATGTCACATATCCAGTCCATGCCTGGTCTAACTCACCTGGTTATACAGTACATCACATAGCCAGTCCATGCCTGGTCTAACTCACCTGGTTATACAGTATGTCACATATCCAGTCCATGCCTGGTCTAACTCACCTGGTTATACAGTACATCACATAGCCAGTCCATGCCTGGTCTAACTCACCTGGTTATACAGTACATCACATAGCCAGTCCATGCCTGGTCTAACTCACCTGGTTATACAGTACATCACATAGCCAGTCCATGCCTGGTCTAACTCACCTGGTTATACAGTATGTCACATATCCAGTCCATGCCTGGTCTAACTCACCTGGTTATACAGTACATCACATATCCAGTCCATGCCTGGTCTAACTCACCTGGTTATACAGTATGTCACATATCCAGTCCATGCCTGGTCTAACTCACCTGGTTATACAGTACATCACATAGCCAGTCCATGCCTGGTCTAACTCACCTGGTTATACAGTATATCACTGCCAAAGGTTCTGCATACTTAAGTAAATGTAATATTTATATATTTATATTTGTAATACATTTGTGATGTCTGAAATTCTGTTTTGCTTTGTCATCATGAGGTATTGTGTGTAGATTGATGAGGGGGGGGGGGGGGGACTAACAAAATCAGGAAAAAGTCAAGGGGTCTGAGAAACTACCTGAACCAGTAGTGAGGAGGGAGGAGGAGGAAGGCAACACAGTAATTGGCAGGGATGATTTGTAGCTCTGGGAAGAGGAGTTGTGGCTCAATGACATCGGTGCCAAATCAATACAAAGTACTGTTCATTTTCTTCCCCTCCGGTGGTCGTGATGCTGCCTAGTCATTAGGTGAGGCCCCTCCGATGGTCGTGATGCTGCCTAGTCATTGGGTGAGGCCCCTCCGATGGTCGTGATGCTGCCTAGTCATTGGATGAGGCCCCTCCAGTGATCGTGATGCTGCCTAGTCATTAGGTGAGACCCCTCCGATGGTCGTGATGGTCGTCGTGTTTAGGATGAGAGACATTTTAGGAGTTGGACATTTGAATAAAAATGACAATGCATACATCATCACCCCTTATTCTCCTCCCCCCTTGTGGTCCAAGCTCCTCTACCTGTGAGGGATTGTCAGTATAACCTGTCAGCCTGTCCTTGTAGTGGTATGGGGTGTGTTGTTATCTATAGTAGTTGATGTCACAGAGCAACATACAGATCAATCAAATGTATTTATGAAGCAAAGTAATATACAGAAACTCAGCCTAAAACCCCTAACAGCAAGCAATGCAGATGTAGAAGCACGGTGGCAAGGAAAAACTCTCTAGAAAGGCAGAAACCTAGGAAGAAACCTAGAGAGGACCCAGGCTCTGAGAGGTGGCCAGTCCTCTTTTGTCTGTGCCGGGAGGAGATTATAAGAGTACATGGCCATTTAAGGCCAGATTGTTCTTCAAGATGTTCAAACGTTCATAGATGACCAGCAGGGTCATATAATAATAATCACAGTGGTTGTAGATAGTGCAACAGGTCAGTACCTCAGGAGTAAATGTCAGTTGGCGTTTCATAGCCGATCATTCATAGTTAGAGACAGCAGGTGCGGTAGAGAGAGAGTCGAAAACAGCAAGTCTGGGACAGGTAGCACGTCCGGTGAACAGGTCAGGGTTCCATAGCCGCTGGCAGAACAGTTGAAACTGGAGCAGCAGCACGACCAGGTGGACTGGGGACAATCAGGACTCATTGGGCCAGGTATTCCTGAGGCATGATCCCAGGGCTCAGGTCCTCCGGGAGGGGAGGGATAGAGGGAGAGAATTAGCCAGAGCATACTTAAATTCACACAGGACACCAGATAAGACAGGAGAAATACACCAGATATAACAGACTGACCCTAGCCCCCTGACACAAACTATTGCATCATAGATACTTGAGACTGAGACAGGGGTGGGTCGGGGGACACTGTGTCCCCGTTTGACGATAGCCCCGGACAGGGCCAACCAGGCAGGATATAACCCCACGCACTTTGCCAAAGCACAGCCCACGAAGATCTCCTCCACCGCACAAGCCAGAGGGGGCACCAACCCAGACAGGAAGATCTTGTCAGTGACTCAACCCACTCAAGTGACGCACCCCTCCTAGGGACGGCATGGAAGAGCACGAGTAAGCCAGTGACTCAGCCCCTGTAATAGGGTTAGAGGCAGAGAATCCCAGTGGAGAGAGGGGAACCGGCCAGGCAGAGACAGCAAGGGTGGTTCGTTGCTCCAGTGCCTTTCCGTTCACCTTCACACTCCTGGGCCAGACTACACTCAATCATATGACCTACTGAAGAGATGAGTCTTCAGTAAAGACTTAAAGGTTGAGACCGAGTCTACGTCTCTCACATGGATAGGCAGACCATTCCATAAAAATGGAGCTCTATAGGAGAAAGCCCTGCCTCCAGCTGTTTGCTTAGAAATTCTAGGGACAATTAGGAGGCCTGCGTCTTGTGACCGTAGCGTACGTGTAGGTATGTACGGCAGGACCAAATCAGAAAGATAGGTAGGAGTAAATCTTTGTAATGCTTTGTAGGTTAGTGGTGAAACCTTGAAATCAGCCCTTGCCTTCACAGGAAGCCAGTGTGGGAGGCTAGCACCGGAGTAATATGATGCATTTTTTGGTTCTAGTCAGTTTATTTAGTGCTTTATATGGGAAACCGGAAAGTAGAGCATTGCAGTAGTCTAACCTAGAAGTGACAAAAGCATGGTTACATTTTTCGGCATCATTTTTGGACAAAAATATTCAGATCTTTTCAATGTTACGTAGATGGAAAAAAGCTGTCCTTGTCTTGATATGTTCGTCAAAAGAGAGATCAGGGTCCAGAGTAACACCGAGGTCCTTCAGTTTTATTTGAGACGACTGTACAACCATCAAGATTAATTGTTATATCCAAAGCAGATTTCGTTGTTTCTGTTTAGTCTGAGTTTAAAAGTAGAACATTTGCCGCCATCCACTTCCTGATGTCTGAAACACAGGCTTCCAGGGAGGGTAATTTGGGGCTTCACCATGTTTCATCGAAATGTACAGCTGTGTGTCATCCGCATAGCAGTGAAAGTTAACATTATGTTTTCCGAATGACATCACCAAGAGGTAAAATAAATATTGAAAACAATAGTGGTCCTAAAACGGAACCTTGAGGAACGCCAAAATTTACAGTTGATTTGTCAGAGGACAAATCATCCACAGAGACAAACTGTTATCTTTCCGGACAGATAAGATCTAAACCAGGCCAGAACTTGTCTGTGTAGACCAATTTGGGTTTCCAATCGCTCCAAAAGAATGTGGTGATCGATGGTATCAAAGGCAGCACTAAGGTCTAGTAGCATGAGGACAGATGCAGAGCCTCGGTCTGACGCCATTAAAAGGTAATTTACCACCTTCACAAGTGCAGTCTCAGTGCTATGATTGGGTCTAAAACCAGACTGAAGCATTTCGTATACATTGTTTGTCTTCAGGAAAGCAGTGAGTTGCTACGCAACAGCTTTTTCATTTTTTTTTGATAGGAACGGGAGATTTGATTTAGGCAGATAGTTTTTTATATTTTCTGGTTCAAAGTTTGGCGTTTTCAAGAGAGGCTTTATTACTGCCACTTTTAGTGAGTTTGGTCCGGAGGATAGAGAGCCGTTTATTATGTTCAACATAGGAGGGCCAAGCACAGGAAGAAGCTCTTTCAGTAGTTTAGTTGGAATAGGGTCCAGTACGGAGCTTGACGGTTTAGAGGCCATTACTATTTTCATGAAAGTGTCAAGAGATACAGGATTAAAAAACGTGAGTGTCTCCCTTGATCCTAGGTCCTGGCAGTTCTGTGCAGACTCAGGACAACTGAGCTTGAGAGAAATAAGCAGATTCAAAATGGAGTCCGTAATTTACTATCTAAGTATAATGATCTTTTCATCGAAGAATTTCATGTATTTATCACTGCTGAAGTGAAAGCTATCCTCTCTTGTTGAATAGTGCTTTTTAGTTAGCTTTGTGACGGTATCGAAATACATTTGGGATTATTCTTATTCTCCTCAATTAGGTTTGAAAAATAGGATGATCAATCAGCGGTGAGGGTACTTCAATATGGAAAGATACTGTCTTTCCAAGCTAGTCGGAAGACTTCCAGTTTGGTGGAGCTTCATTTCCGTTCCAATTTTCTGGAAACTTGCTTCAGGGCTCTGGTATTTTCTGTTTTTAATATATATTTTTTATTTAACCTTTATTTTATTTTATTCAAGTCAGTTAAGAATAAATTCTTAATTACAATGACAGCCTACCCAGGGAACAGTGGGTTAACTGCCTTGCACAGGGGCAGAAAGACAGAGTTTTACCTTGTCAGCTCAGGGTAGCGATCCAGCAACTTTCAGTTAATGGCCCAACGCTCTAACCACGCTACCTTGTGAACCCTAACTCTAACCCTAAATGTCGTAGTATGTAGTAGTATCTATATGAAATAGTATGTAATAGTATCTATATGTAGTAGAATGTAGCATTATCTATATATAGTAGCATGTAGTAGTATCTACTGTATGTGCAGTAGAATGTAGTAGTATCTATAATTAGTAGAATGTAGTAGTATCTACTGTATGTGTAGTAGTATGTCGTAGTGTCTATATGAAGTAGTATGTAGTATTATATACTGTATATGTAGTAGTATGTAGTAGTATCTATATGTAACAGTAAGTAGTAGTATCTATATGTAGTTGTATGTAGTAGTATCCACTGTATATGTAGTAGTATGTAGTAGTATCTATATGTAGTATTATCTACTGTATATGTAGTAGTATGTAGAAGTATCTATGTGTAGTAGTATGTAGTAATATCTATATGTAACAGTAAGTAGTAGTATCTAAATGTAGTTGTATGTAGTAGTATCTACTGTCTATGTAGTAGTATGTAGAAGTATCTACAGTATATGTAGTAGTATTTAGTAGTATCTACTCTATATGTAGTAGTATGTAGAAGTATCTATATGTAGTTGTATGTAGTAGTATCCACTGTATATGTAGTAGTATGTAGTAGTATCTATATGTAGTATTATCTACTGTATATGTAGTAGTATGTAGAAGTATCTATATGTAGTAGTATTTAGTAGTATCTATATGCAGAAGTATGTGGTAGTATCTACCTGTTGCCCTTTATCAGGAAGCACATTTCTTTTTGACAAATGTTTTTTGTTTTTAGGGGTGTGACTGCATCTAGGGTATAACGCAAGGTTAAATTGAGTTCCTCAGTTAGGTGGTTAACAGATTTTTGTACTCTGACGTCCTTGGGTAGGTGGAGGGAGTATGGAAGGGCATCTAGGAATCTTTGTGTTGTCCGAGAATTTATAGCACGACTTTTGATGATCCTTGGTTGGGTCTGAGCAGATTATTTGATGCGATTGCAAACGTAATAAAATGGTGGTCCGATAGTCCAGGATTATGAGGAAAAACATTAAGATCTACAACATTTATTCCATGGGACAAAACTAGGTCCAGAGTATGACTATGGCAGTGAGTAGGTCCGGAGACATGTTGGACAAAACCCACTGAGTCCATGATGGCTCCGAAAGCCTTTTGCAGTGGGTCTGTGGACTTTCCATGTGAATATTAAAGTCCCCAAAAATTGGAATATTACCTGCCAAGACTACAAGGTCCAATAGGAATTCAGGGAACTCAGTGAGGAACGCTGTATATGGCCCAGGAGGCCTGTAAACAGTAGCTATAAAAAGTGATTGAGTAGGCTGCATAGATTTCATGACTAGAAGCTCAAAAGATGAAAATGCAGTATTTAATTTTTTTGTAAATTTTAATTTGCTATCGTAAACGTTAGCAACACCTCTGCCGTTGGGGAATGCAGGGGGATATGGTCACTAGTGTAACCAGGATGCACGGGGGATATGGTCACTAGTGTAACCAGGATGCACGGGGGATATGGTCACTAGTGTAACCAGGATGCACGGGGGATATGGTCACTAGTGTAACCAGGATGCACGGGGGATATGGTCACTAGTGTAACCAGGATGCATGGGGGATATGGTCACTAGTGTAACCAGGATGCACGGGGGATATGGTCACTAGTGTAACCAGGATGCACGGGGGATATGGTCACTAGTGTAACCAGGATGCATGTGGGATATGGTCACTAGTGTAACCAGGATGCACGGGGGATATGGTCACTAGTGTAACCAGGATGCATGGGGGATATGGTCACTAGTGTAACCAGGATGCACGGGGGATATGGTCACTAGTGTAACCAGGATGCACGGGGGGATATGGTCACTACTGTAACCAGGATGCACGGGGGATATGGTCACTAGTGTAACCAGGATGCACGGCGGATATGGTCACTAGTGTAACCAGGACGCTGGGGGTATGGTCACTAGTGTAACCAGGATGCACGGGGGATATGGTCACTAGTGTAACCAGGATGCACGGCGGATATGGTCACTAGTGTAACCAGGATGCACGGGGGATATGGTCACTAGTGTAACCAGGATGCACGGGGGATATGGTCACTAGTGTAACCAGGATGCACGGGGGATATGGTCACTAGTGTAACCAGGATGCATGGGGGATATGGTCACTAGTGTAACCAGGATGCAGGGGGATATGGTCACTAGTGTAACCAGGATGCATGGGGGATATGGTCACTAGTGTAACCAGGATGCACGGGGGATATGGTCACTAGTGTAACCAGGATGCACGGGGGATATGGTCACTAGTGTAACCAGGATGCACGGGGGATATGGTCACTAGTGTAACCAGGATGCATGGGGGATATGGTCACTAGTGTAACCAGGATGCACGGGGGATATGGTCACTAGTGTAACCAGGATGCACGGGGGATATGGTCACTAGTGTAACCAGGATGCACGGGGGATATGGTCACTAGTGTAACCAGGATGCACGGGGGATATGGTCACTAGTGTAACCAGGATGCACGGGGGATATGGTCACTAGTGTAACCAGGATGCACGGGGGATATGGTCACTAGTGTAACCAGGATGCACGGGGGATATGGTCACTAGTGTAACCAGGATGCACGGGGGATATGGTCACTAGTGTAACCAGGATGCACGGGGGATATGGTCACTAGTGTAACCAGGATGCAGGGGGATATGGTCACTAGTGTAACCAGGATGCACGGGGGATATGGTCACTAGTGTAACCAGGATGCATGGGGGATATGGTCACTAGTGTAACCAGGATGCACGGGGGATATGGTCACTAGTGTAACCAGGATGCACGGGGGATATGGTCACTAGTGTAACCAGGATGCATGGGGGATATGGTCACTAGTGTAACCAGGATGCACGGGGGATATGGTCACTAGTGTAACCAGGATGCAGGGGGATATGGTCACTAGTGTAACCAGGATGCATGGGGGATATGGTCACTAGTGTAACCAGGATGCACAGGGGATATGGTCACTAGTGTAACCAGGATGCACGGGGGATATGGTCACTAGTGTAACCAGGATGCACGGGGGATATGGTCACTAGTGTAACCAGGATGCAGGGGGATATGGTCACTAGTGTAACCAGGATGCACGGGGGATATGGTCACTAGTGTAACCAGGATGCACGGGGGATATGGTCACTAGTGTAACCAGGATGCACGGGGGATATGGTCACTAGTGTAACCAGGATGCACGGGGGATATGTTCACTAGTGTAACCAGGATGCACGGGGGATATGGTCACTAGTGTAACCAGGATGCACGGGGGATATGGTCACTAGTGTAACCAGGATGCACGGGGGATATGGTCACTAGTGTAACCAGGATGCATGGGGGATATGGTCACTAGTGTAACCAGGATGCACGGGGGATATGGTCACTAGTGTAACCAGGATGCACGGGGGATATGGTCACTAGTGTAACCAGGATGCACGGGGGATATGGTTACTAGTGTAACCAGGATGCACGGGGGATATGGTCACTAGTGTAACCAGGATGCACGGGGGATATGGTCACTAGTGTAACCAGGATGCACGGGGGATATGGTCACTAGTGTAACCAGGATGCACGGGGGTATGGTCACTAGTGTAACCAGGATGCACGGGGGATATGGTCACTAGTGTAACCAGGATGCATGGGGGATATGGTCACTAGTGTAACCAGGATGCACGGGGGATATGGTCACTAGTGTAACCAGGATGCAGGGGGATATGGTCACTAGTGTAACCAGGATGCATGGGGGATATGGTCACTAGTGTAACCAGGATGCACGGGGGATATGGTCACTAGTGTAACCAGGATGCAGGGGGATATGGTCACTAGTGTAACCAGGATGCACGGGGGATATGGTCACTAGTGTAACCAGGAGGAGAGGCCGCATTTAACACAGTAAATTCATCAGGCTTGAGCCATGTTTCAGTCAAGCCAATCACAACAAGATTTTGTTTTTGCCAATCACATTTGCTGGCAGGCAAACAGGGTGCAGGCCAGGCAGCAGGCTATCTCATTGTGGCGATAGGGGAGTTAGAGCCCTGTCTATGTTGATAGATAAGATGGTCTTTATATAACGAGAAGGAGATCCCAATATAATCTCACCAACACTGTACTTGACAGGTGACATTACGATGTCCTCGTTACTCCATTTGGATTTATTGAGAGTCACCAGACTAAACGTAAAGCTTGTACAGTGCCAAAGTATTCATCCATCTTGGCATTTTTCCTATTTTGTTGCATTACAACATGTCATTTAAATAGATTTTTAATTGGATTTCATATAATGGACATACACAAAATAGTCCAATATGGTGAAATGAAATGAAAAAAATGACGTGTTTAAAAATGTTCAAAAAAATTAAAAAAACTGAATACATGCATATGTATTCAACCACTTTGCTATTAAGCCCCTAAATAAGATCTGGTGCCACCAATTACCTTCAGAAGTCACATAATTAGTTAAATAAAGTCCCCCTGTGTGCAATGTAAGTGTCACATGATCTGTCACATGATCTCAGTATATATACACCTGTTCTGAAAGGCCCCAGAGTCTGCAACACCACCAAGCAAGCAGCACCATACAGACCAAGGAGCTCTCCAAACAGGTCAGGTACAAAGTTGTGGAGAAGTACAGATCAGGGTTGGGTTATAAAAAAATATCCGAAATTTTGAACATCCCACGGAGCACCATTAAATCCTTTAATAAAAAAATGAAAGAATACAGGATCACAAAAAACCTGCCAAGAGACGGCCGCCCACCAAAACTCACGGACCAGGCAAGGAGGCAAGGAGGCAATTAATCAGAGAGGAAACAAAGAGACCAGAGATAACCCTGAAGGAGCTGCAAAGCTCCACAGCGAAGATTGGAGTATCTGTCCATAGGACCACTTTAAACCGTACACTCCACAGAGCTGGTCTTTACGGAAGAGTGGCCAGAAAAAAGCCATTGCTTAAAGAAAACAATAAGAAAACATGCCAAAAGGCATGTGGGACACTCCCAAAACATATGGAAGCAGTTACTCTGGTCAGATGAGACTAATATTGAGTTTTTTGGCCATCAAGGAAAATTCTATGTCTGTCTCATCACCCCGAGGATACCATCCCCACAGTGAAGCATGGTGGTGGCAGCATCATGCTGTGGAGACGTTTTTCATCTGCAGGGACTGGGAAACTGGTCAGAATTGAAGGAATGATGGATGGCGCTGAATACAGGATAATTCTTGAGGGAAACTTGTATCAATCTTCCAGAGATTTGAGACTGGGACAGAGGTTCACCTTCCAGCAGGAGAATGACCCTAAGCATATTGCTAAAGCAACACTCGAGTGTTTTAAGGGGAAACATTTAAATGTCTTGGAATGGCCTAGTCAAAGCCCAGACCTCAATCCAATTGAGAATCTGTGGAATGACTTAAAGATTGCTGTACACCAGCGGAACCCGTCCAACTTGAAGGAGCTGGAGCAGATTTGCCTTGAAGAATGGGCAAAAATCCCAGCAGCTAGATGTGCCAAGCTTTTAGAGACATACCCCAAGAGACTTGCAGCTGTAATTGCTGCAAAAGGTGGCTCTACAAAGTATTGACTTTGGGGGGGTGAATAGTCATGCACGCTCAAGTTTTCTGTTTTTTTGTCTTATTTCTTGTTTGTTTCACATGAAAAAACAATTTTGCATCTTCAAAGTGGTAGGCATGTTGTGTAAATCAAATGATACAAACTCCACAAAAATATATTGTATGCAATACGGGATGAATACTTTCTCAAGCCACTGTACTTCTGGCCTGGGACGTTCCCTCTGCCTGGCCTGGGAGATTCTCTGTGCCTGGCCTGTGAGGTTCCCTCTGCTTGGCCTGGGAGGTTCTCTCTGCCTGGACTGGGAGGTTCCCTCTGCCTGGCCTGGAAGGTTCTCTCTGCCTGGACTGGGAGGTTCCCTCTGCCTGGTCTGGGAGGTTCTCTCTCTCTCTGCCTGGCCTGGGAGGTTCTCTCTGCCTGGACTGGGAGGTAGACAGTCAGATTGAGCCAGAGGTAGCTCTGTCGTTTTCCCTGTGAGTTGCCTCGTCCCCATGACAACGGATATAGAAATCACAGTGACTCCCCGGAAGAAAGAACTTGGTGACACACAGTGTCCCTTTGTGGTGCATGAAGTCCACAGGGTTCATTAAAGAGCCCAGCCGGTCAAGGAGGTGTATTCAACGTACTGAAGGGGAAGAAGACAGCAAGGGTACAGAGGGGAGAGGAGGACAGAGGGAAAGAGAGGAGAGGCGAGGGGAGGACAGATGGGAGAGGAGAGGACAGAGGGGAGAGGAGAGGAGGACAGAGGGGAGAAGAAAGGAGAGAGGAGGGGAGAGAGGAGAGAGGGGAGAAAGGAGGAAAGAGGGGAGAGGAGGGTGGAAGGGAGAGGGGAAAGGAGAGGAGAGAGTAGGACAGAGGGGAGAGGTTAGGACCGACGAGGACAAAGGGTAGAGAGTAGGATTGAGGGGAGAAGGAGAGAGAGGAGCACAGAGGATAGAGGATATGAGAGAGGAGGACAGATGTGAGGAGAGAGAGGAGGACAGAGGGGAGAAAGAAGAGAGAGGAGGACAGAGGGGAGAAAGGTAAGAGAGGAGGAAAGAGGAGAGAGAGGAGAGAAAGGGAGGAGGAAAGACGACAGAGGGGAGAGATAGAGGCGAGGACAGATTCCAGAGGCCTTGGTCAAGGAGCCCTCCTCTTCACCAAGGTTAGAAATAGGTCCATGTGAAAAACGGACTTGTTCCATTGCAGTAAAAGCAGCTCAATAGTCGGACGTCATCTGAACATGTTTCACAAAACTTTATTAGAATGTGTTCCTCTATTTTTCCCCTCTCCTCTCCTCTCCTCTCCTCTCCTCTCCTCTCCTCTCCTCTCCTCTCCTCTCCTCTCCTCTCCTCTCCTCTCCTCTCCTCCACCTCTCCTCCACCTCTCCTCTCCTCTCCTCTCCTCTCCTCTCCTCTCCTCTCCTCTCCTCTCCTCTCCTCCAGCTCTCCTCTCCTCTCCTCCACCTCTCCTCTCCTCTCCTCCACCTCTCCCCTCTGTCCACCCCTCTCTTTCTCTCCTCTCCCCTCTGTCCACCCCTCTCTTTCTCTCCTCTCCCATCTGTCCACCCCTCTCTTTCTCTCCTCTCCTCTCTGTCCACCCCTCTCTCTCCTCTCCCCTCTGTCCACCCCTCTCTCCTCTCATCTCCCCTCTGTCCACCCCTCTCTTTCTCTCCTCTCCCCTCTGTCCACCCCTCTCTTTCTCTCCTCTCCCCTCTGTCCTCCCCTCTCTTTCTCTCCTCTCCCCTCTGTCCACCCCTCTCTTTCTCTCATCTCCCCTCTACCATCCCTCTCTCTCATCTCCCCTCTGTCCTCCCCTCTCTTTCTCTCATCTCCCCTCTACCATCCCTCTCTTTCTCTTCTCTCCTCTCCCCTTTCTCTCCTCTCCCCTCTGTCCTCCCCTCTCTTTCTCTCATCTCCCCTCTTTCTCCCCTCTCCCCTCTACCCTCCCTCTCTTTCTCTCCCCTCCCCTCTGTCCTCCCCTCTCTTTCTCTCATCTCCCCTCTACCATCCCTCTCTTTCTCTTCTCTCCTCTCCCCTTTCTCTCCTCTCCCCTCTGTCCTCCCCTCTCTTTCTCTCCTCCCCTCTTTCTCCCCTCTCCCCTCTACCCTCCCTCTCTTTCTCTCCTCAACCCCTATGTCCTCCCATCTCTTTCTCCCCTCTCCCATCTGTTCTCCTCTCTGCTCTGTCTTCTCCTCTCCTCTCCTCTTCTCTCCTATCCTATCTTCTCCCCTCCCCTCTGTCCTCCCCTCTTTCTCTCTCCTCTCCCCTCTGTCCTCCCCTATTTTTCTCTCTCTCCCCTCTGTCCTCTCTTTCTCTCCCCTCTGTCCCCCCTCTCTCTCTCCCCTCTCCCTCTGCCCCCCCCTCTACCTCTGTCCCCCCCCTCTCTCTCCCCTCTGTCCTCTCTTTCTCTCCCCTCTGTCCCCCACCCCTCTCTCTCTCCCCTCTCCCTCTGTCCTCCCTCTCTCTCTCCCCTCTGTCCTCTCTTTCTCTCCCCTCGGTCCTCCTCTCTTTCTCTCCCCTCTCCCTCTGCCCCTCCCTCTCTTTCTCTCCCCTCTCCCTCTGTCCCCCCCTCTCTTTCTCTCCCCTCTGTCCCCCTCTCTTTCTCTCCCCTCTCCCCTCTACCCTCCCTCTCTTTCTCTCCTCAACCCCTATGTCCTCCCATCTCTTTCTCCCCTCTCCCATCTGTTCTCCTCTCTGCTCTGTCTTCTCCTCTCCTCTCCTCTTCTCTCCTATCCTATCTTCTCCCCTCCCCTCTGTCCTCCCCTCTTTCTCTCTCCTCTCCCCTCTGTCCTCCCCTATTTTTCTCTCTCTCCCCTCTGTCCTCTCTTTCTCTCCCCTCTGTCCCCCCTCTCTCTCTCCCCTCTCCCTCTGCCCCCCCCTCTACCTCTGTCCCCCCCCTCTCTCTCCCCTCTGTCCTCTCTTTCTCTCCCCTCTGTCCCCCACCCCTCTCTCTCTCCCCTCTCCCTCTGTCCTCCCTCTCTCTCTCCCCTCTGTCCTCTCTTTCTCTCCCCTCGGTCCTCCTCTCTTTCTCTCCCCTCTCCCTCTGCCCCTCCCTCTCTTTCTCTCCCCTCTCCCTCTGTCCCCCCCTCTCTTTCTCTCCCCTCTGTCCCCCTCTCTTTCTCTCCCCTCTCCCCTCTACCCTCCCTCTCTTTCTCTCCTCAACCCCTATGTCCTCCCATCTCTTTCTCCCCTCTCCCATCTGTTCTCCTCTCTGCTCTGTCTTCTCCTCTCCTCTCCTCTTCTCTCCTATCCTATCTTCTCCCCTCCCCTCTGTCCTCCCCTCTTTCTCTCTCCTCTCCCCTCTGTTGTCCCCTATTTTTCTCTCTCTCCCCTCTGTCCTCTCTTTCTCTCCCCTCTGTCCCCCCCTCTCTCTCTCCCCTCTCCCCCCCCTCTCTCTCCCCTCTGTCCTCTCTTTCTCTCCCCTCTGTCCCCCACCCCTCTCTCTCTCCCCTCTCCCTCTGCCCCTCCTCTCTCTCCCCCCTCTCCCTCTGCCCCCCCCCCCCCTCTCTCCCCTCTGTCCTCTCTTTCTCTCCCCTCTGTCCCCCACCCCTCTCTCTCTCTCCCCTCTACCTCTGCCCCCCCCTCTCTCCCCCCTCTCCCTCTGCCCCCCCCCTCTCTCTCCCCTCTGTCCTCTCTTTCTCTCCCCTCTGTCCCCCACCCCTCTCTCTCTCTCCCCTCTCCCTCTGTCCCCTCTCTCTCTCTCCCCTCTGTCCTCTCTTTCTCTCCCCTCGGTCCTCCTCTCTTTCTCTCTGTCCACCCCCTCTCTCCCTCCTCCTTTCTTTCTCAAATTTATTAGAATGTGTTATCTCTCCTGCCACTAAAAAATACAACACATTTTCCTCCGCACTAGTTGTAGAGTTTGCATAAAAGGAAAGTGGATACGTACTCAGGTAAAATGAGACTTATTGTGAAGCTGAAATGACATTAGTGTTGATTCATGAAACCAAACCCTGTGTGGAAGTGGTTGGTGATATACAGCTCTCCCCTGTAAACGTCTGTTTAGGCTCTGTCCATGCGTGTCTGCAACATGTATCAAGGGACTCTGTATCAGAAGTTGTACAAGGCATTGGAGGCCTCTACTGGCCAACCGGGTCCTTGCATCACAGCTGTGTCGTCAGTTGGCTGGGGAATAAGGCCTATCTGAACCCTACTACAGTCCCTGAATGTTATTTGGGAAACTCACCACTATCTACATACAGTACCGTATACAACAGTGTTATTTCCTGTATAGTGCTTTTGACCAGGGTCCTAAGAGCCTTTTGGGAAACAACCGGCGTAACTAGTCTGGTGTTTTCATGGGGACTGAATATGAAAGAATCCGTAAAAATCTACCGTTAAAAGAAAAAGCCATGAAATCCAAGTGTTACTCGGACAGCGGGGGGGGGGGGGGGGGGGGGGGGGGGGGGGGGGGGGGGTTGATGTTACACATAAAACCCACTGTTTTTTTAGAAAAGAGAATCTGAGAATCTGGGAATTGTTTCTATTTAAAAGGCTGAAAAAAAAAGCCTATTTGCCTCCATTTGTTTCAGGAATAGACTCTGTTCAATTAAACTGTCAAAAGCTTCAATGAACAATGAAAACCAAACATTATTAGCATTAAACAAGATGACGTGAAAAAGACGGCGCCGAAAGACACGTTCGAATATTAACCGTACTAACCGTACTTTCTTGTGACGTGAATTGAGTAGTTTACTGGTCAAAAGTACAGATATAGTTAGTATGCCAAAAGTACCCGGGATGTCGTTCTACATTCGCCAAAAAAAATAGGTATAAAAGCAGTGGGCACTATTTCCGTGCTTTTAGGGCCCATAATGCAATTCTTCAGAAAATGGGCGTGGCTTCACATCGTTTTTATATTGGACGAAAATGTCAGGAAGAAAATGCAGTCGAAGTCCAACGAATACAAATTAATTACTTTAACTTCTTATGACAAATGTTAAGAAAATGTGGAGCAATTTAATAACGTAATGACTTTTCTTCAAAATGGTCAGAGTGAGGTGTTCTCTCATTTGTGTCTGGAAGTAGCTAGCAAGCTAGCTAAATTTAGCCAGTTAGCTTGGGTGGTTGACTGCCGGCGTGAGGCCACAACGCTCGAGTCAACCCTACTCCTCGGGCCCGAGTGTCCAGTGTGCCCTCTGAACTCTCCAACAGCGAAACGCTCTGAATTTACAGACGGACAATCTGACAACGCTCTGAGTTTACCAACGCCCAGAGCTCACTCTGACACTCCAGATTGAATTTAAAAACACATCCGAAGTCGTAAAATGTCTAGCTAGTAATTTGTTATGTCAACAAGCTAGCAAGAGGTTGCATAGCAACAGCGTCAACTTCCGGTAGACAGGCGAAGCGCTAGTACGCTCAACTGAAAGGATACTGTTTGTTTAAAATATACTAAAAGTAACTAATAGTATATAGTATGTACTATATACTCATTAAGTACGTAGTATACAGTATGTTGATATTCGAAGAAAGTATTTGTTTTGTTGTCTTTGTTATTTCAAACATTATTTGCTCAGAACGTGTCTTGCAATATTAACAACAGCCGTAAATAACTTTGGGATATTAGATCGGCAACAATAGATCCAACAAGCATTTCGACCACAAATTCAAGTTCTATGAATTGGATCCTTTGATTTAATTTCTTGAGGCAATTCCATTCATCCCAGGGTCTGCTCCGAGACGTCGTCGCCGGAGACTCTGCTAAATGGCATGCACTATTATTATATTATGATGTATAAAGACATGACATGCTCAAAACTCCGGAGAAGAAAACATTTGCCCGTCCTATATCAAGAAATACTTCTCCTTATTGCAGCTGAATATACTATTTTCTGCCTTTCAAGAAGAGACAATAACACATAACATCTCAGTTCCAGTTTAGTTAACCGAATAAGTATCAAGAGGAAGAGAAGAGGAATAAGGATTGGGATTTTAGTCAGACTCAGGATGTGTGCATACCATCCACCGCTTCCAAGTATATTACTCGCTGACTTTCAATCCCTGGACAATAAAGTAGGGTGAGGATCTTCTTCCAGAGAGACATAAGGGACTGTAACATACTCTGTTTCACGCAATCATGGCTCTCTCCGGATATACTGTCCCCATCCATTCAGCCAGGGGGGTTCTCCGTCCATTGTGCAGACAGGAATTAAAAACTCTCCGGGAAAAATAAATGTGGTGGTGTATGTCTCAGGATTTTGAAAACAAAGGAGAGCCGCACACTCTAGGAGCTCAAATATAAAAATGTAATATCCAATGTTTCGGCAGCCAAGCTGTCTTCGTCAGGGTATAATCACAAACACTGCGGGATGACTCGTTTATATAGTGTCAAAAGACACACAGGTGTCTGTAATCATGGCCAAATGTGGCCTAATATCATTGGTTAATTCTCAAATATAAAAAATGGCATACAAAGAACACCATACAAAAAACAAATGGATAGCATACGATCATAGATTCATTTTAGACTACACAAGCTTACAAACAATTACAATGGCAAAGTCACAATAATCACAAGAATGGCTTCAGATCAAAGTCTACGTTGAGACCGAAGGGAGCAAGGGTCTCTAAGTTAAAGGGTCTTTGATCCCCATCAAAGGTGTTATCACCTGCTTCACTAAGGCAGTTATTTATCTTATAACTTGTCCTTGTGGTAAAATATGTGGGTAAAACAAAGGGCGAATTAAAAGTACGTATCTCAGAGCATCGTAGCACCATTAGGTGCAAAAACTTGACTTACCCAGTTGCGGCCCACTTTTTGGAAGCATACCACTCGATTGATTTGCTTGGCTGTCGAAACGTTGGATATTACATTTTTGCATCTGAGCTCCTAGAGTGTGCGGCTGTCCTTTATTTTCAAGTTTTCTACTCCGCTAGCCAGCACCTCTCCTAAATAGGTGTGCGTTTCTTTTTCTTCTAGTGTGTCTCAGGATTACCTACTCATGGTGTGACTGTGGTAACGTACAATAACTCAAGTCCTGTTGTTCAGTTGCTTAAAGCCATCCACCGTTCCAGTCCCCATCACGCAAAACTGAAACCTACTTGAATGTAGTAGCGCTCACTGTTGCCCCTAGTGGTCGGTTTCCACGTCATCTCCCGACGTTCTCAGACACGGATGGACGTCGAATGCTGACTTGGGAAAGGCAGCCTTTATTGTAGCTGTCTAAGTCAGGGGAGGCGGGGGGGTTCTATTAAACTAACATATGGAATTATTTTACAAAGGATCATTTAGCTAGTTGATTTCAAATTTTAAGTTGATTCAAACAACTGATCATCAAGCTATCATCATGTAGTGCTAGGGCAAAAACCTGCACCCAGGGGGGGCCCAGGACCAGGTTTGGGAAACACTAACTTATCCAAACCAAAAACTGTGGATAGATAGCAGCATTCGCGCAAAACTGAAAGCGGGAACCACAACATTGAATCACAGCACGGTGACTGGGAACATGGACGTGAACAAACAGACCAGCTACAACCTCCGTAAGGCAAAACAGAGACAAAGTGGAGTCCCAGTTCAAAGGCTCAGGCATGAGACGTACAGTGGGGAGAACAAGTATTTGATACACTGCCGATTTCGCAGGTTTTCCTACTTACAAAGCATGTAGAGGTCTGTAATTTTTATCATAGGTACACTTCAACTGTGAGAGACGGAATCTTGTGTAGATTTTTTAATTTGCCGCTCTGCACTTCGACTGGCTGTTGTCATATCGACCCCGTTAACGGGACTGCAGCCATAAGAAGTTAACTGCACCTGTTTGAACTCGTTACCTGTATAAAAGACACCTGTCCACACACTCAATCAAACAGACTCCAACCTCTCTACAATGGCCAAGACCAGAGAGCTGTGTAAGGACATCAGGGATAAAATTGTAGACCTGCACAAGGCTGGGATGGGCTGCAGGACAATAGGCAAGTAGCTTGGTGAGAAGGCAACAACTGTTGGCGCAATTATTAGAAAATGGAAGAAGTTCAAGATGACGGTCAATCACCGTCCCATGCAAGATCCATGCAAGATCTCTCCATGCAAGATCTCACCTCATGGGGCATCAATGATCATGAGGAAGGTGAGGGATCAGCCCAGAACTACACGGCAGGACCTGGTCAATGACCTGAAGAGAGCTGGGACCACAGTCTCAAAGAAAACCATTAGTAACACAGTACGCCGTCATGGATTAAAATCCTGCAGCGCACGCAAGGTCCCCCTGCTCAAGCCAGCGCATGTCCAGGCCCGTCTGAAGTTTGCCAATGACCATCTGGATGATCCAGAGGAGGAATGGGAGAAGGTCATGTGGTCTGATGAGACACAAATAGAGCTTTTTGGTCTAAACTTCGCTCGCCGTGTTTGGAGGAAGAAGAAGGATGAGTACAACCCCAAGAAGACCATCCCAACCGTGAAGCATGGAGGTGGAAACATCATTCTTTTGGGATGCTTTTCTGCAAAGGGGACAGGACGACTGCACCGTATTAAGGGGAGGATGGATGGGGCCATGTATCGCGAGATCTTGGCCAACAACCTCCTTCCCTCAGTAAGAGCATTGAAGATGGGTCGTGGCTGGGTCTTCCAGCATGACAACGACCCGAAACACACAGCCAGGGCAACTAAGGAAAGGCTCCGTAAGAAGCATCTCAAGGTCCTGGAGTGGCCTAGCCAGTCTCCAGACCTGAACCCAATAGAAAATCTTTGGAGGGAGCTGAAAGTCCGTATTGCCCAGCGACAGCCCCGAAACCTGAAGGAGCTGAAGAAGGTCTGTATGGAGGAGTGGGCAAAAATCCCTGCTGCAGTGTGTGCAAACCTGGTCAAGAACTACAGGAAACGTATGCTCTCTGTAATTGCAAACAAAGGTTTCTGTACCAAATATTAAGTTCTGCTTTTCTGATGTATCAAATACTTATGTCATGCAATAAAATGCAAATGAATTACTTAAAAATCATACGATGTGATTTTCTGGATTTTTGTTTTAGATTCCGTCTCTCACAGTTGAAGTGTACGTATGATACAAATGACAGACCTCTACATGCTTTGTAAGTAGGAAAACCTGCCAAATCAGCGTATTAAATACTTGTTCTCCCCACTGTATCTATCTATATAGATCTAATCTAACCTAATCTATTTGCTATATATATATATATATATATATATATATATATATATATATAGATCTAATCTAACCTAATCTATTTGCTATATCTATATAGATCTAATCTAACCTAATCAATTTGCTATATCTATATAGATCTAATCTAATCTAATCTATTTTCTATATCTACATAGATCTAATCTAACCTAATCTATTTCCTATATCTATATAGATCTAATCTAACCTAATCTATTTGCTATATCTATATAGATCTAATCTAAACTAATCTATTTGCTATATCTATATAGATCGAATCTAATCTAATCTATTTTCTATATCTATATAGATCTAATCTAACCTAATCTATTTCCTGTATATATCTATATAGATCTAATCTAACCTAATCTATTTCCTGTATATATCTATATAGATCTAATCTAACCTAATCTATTTGCTATATCTATATAGATCTAATCTAACCTAATCTATTTCCTGTATATATCTATATAGATCTAATCTAACCTAATCTATTTGCTATATCTATATAGATCTAATCTAACCTAATCTATTTCCTATATATATCTATATAGATCTAATCTAACCTAATCTATTCCCTATATATATCTATATAGATTTAATCTAACCTAATCTATTTCCTATATATATCTATATAGATCTAATCTAACCTAATCTATTTCCTATATATATATAGATCTAATCTAACCTAATCTATTTGCTATATCTATATAGATCTAATCTAAACTAATCTATTTGCTATATCTATATAGATCGAATCTAATCTAATCTATTTTCTATATCTATATAGATCTAATCTAACCTAATCTATTTCCTGTATATATCTATATAGATCTAATCTAACCTAATCTATTTGCTATATCTATATAGATCTAATCTAACCTAATCTATTTCCTGTATATATCTATATAGATCTAATCTAACCTAATCTATTTGCTATATCTATATAGATCTAATCTAACCTAATCTATTTCCTATATATATCTATATAGATCTAATCTAACCTAATCTATTTCCTATATATATCTATATAGATTTAATCTAACCTAATCTATTTCCTATATATATCTATATAGATCTAATCTAACCTAATCTATTTCCTATATATATCTATATAGATCTAATCTAACCTAATCTATTTGCTATATCTATATAGATCTAATCTAACCTAATCTATTTGCTATATCTATATAGATCTAATCTAACCTAATCTATTTCCTATATATATTTATATAGATCTAATCTAACCTAATCTATTTCCTATATATATATGTATAGAACTAATCTAACCTAATCTATTTCCTATATAGATCTATATAGATCTAATCTAACTTAATCTATTTCCTATATAGATCTATATAGATCTAATCTAACCTATTTTCTGTAAAACATTATCTGTACCTTCAGCATCCTGAATACTTCCTTAACTCTCTGAACCAATGCAACATTCTCAGCAACCTGAATTCTTAACTTTTTATGGCTGCAGGGGCAGTATTGAGTAGCCAGATAATAGGTGCCCATTTCAAACGGCCTCGTACTCAATTCTTGCTCGTACAATATGCATATTATTGTTATTATTGGATAGAAAACACTCTCTAGTTTCTATAGCCGTTGAAATTTTGTCTCTGAGTGGAACAGAACTCATTCTACAGCACTTTCCCTGACATGGAGTCAGATTTCAGACATCTTGGCCCCTGATCTGGAGTCAGTTTAAAGGTCCCTGTGAATGCTATGAGGATACAAACACTGCTTACGTCTTCCCCTGGATGTCATTACGTGGTGACGCTTTGAATGGAGTC
Organism: Salvelinus namaycush; assembly: GCF_016432855.1. Classification (NCBI taxonomy): domain Eukaryota; kingdom Metazoa; phylum Chordata; class Actinopteri; order Salmoniformes; family Salmonidae; genus Salvelinus; species Salvelinus namaycush. The sequence goes on from NW_024058111.1 coordinate 46,391, forward strand.
GATTGCGCAATCAGAGCCTCTATAAAACAACACAACGTGTAGGTAGTGTCCCTTTTCCAGCTGCGCCTGATGCAAGGTGGACACGGACCTGCTCTTTTTCCAAGCTTTAGTTTAGCCAGTAATATTTCTCCGGTCATGTTTTTGCTCGTTATAGGTGTTAAAAACATCATAAGGTAGTTAATTTAAACCGTTTTATAGCAATTTATATCCGTTTAGTGCGATTTTGAGGCATTGCTTTCTGAGACACTTTGAACCTCTGGGCACGTTTCCAGTTCATGCCGAACGCAGTGGGCATTTCCACATGGCAAGAGGACAGCTTTCGACCAAAAGACGATTAGACCCAAGAAAGGATTCTTTGCCCAAGATTCTGATGGAAGAACAGCTCAAAGTAAGAACAATTTATTATGATAAATCGTGTTTCTGTCGAAAAATGTTAATCGCTTATGCCGCCATTTTGTTAGATGTAGCTTCGCTTGGCGCAGCCTGTATTGAAAAGTAAGGATAATTTAAAAAATGTATTTCAGCGATTGTATTAAGAATTAAATTGTCTATCAATCGCTGTCCACCCTATATTTTTTTAGTCACGTTTATGAGTATTTATGTATAAGACTAGATCACTGTCTAATATGGCGCACGACATTTTCTGACCAGCTGGGCTACTTTTGTCATTGTCTAACCATGATTTTGGTGGCTAAATATGCACATTTTCGAACAAACTCTATATGTATGTTGTAATATGATGTTACAGGAGTGTCATCGGAAGAATTCTGAGAAGGTTAGTGAAAAAATTAATATATTTTGGCGATGATTACGTTATCGCTCTCTTTGGCTAGAATCAATGCTATGGTAACGTTTGCACATGTGGTATGCTAATATAACGATTTATTGTGTTTTCGCTGTAAAACACTTAGAACATCTGAAATATTGTCTGAATTCACAAGATCTGTGTCTTTCCATTGCTATGTGCTGTGTATTTTTAAGAAATGTTTTATGATGAGTAAATTGGTAATACACGTTGCTCTGTGTATTTATTCTAGTCGATTTGTGATGGTGGGTGCAATTGTAAACTATGATTTATACCTGAAATATGCACATTTTTCTAACAAAACCTATCCTATACAATAAATATGTTATCAGACTGTCATCTGATGAGGTTTTTTCTTGGTTAGTGGCTATCAATATCTTAGTTTAGCCGAATTGGTGATAGCTACTGGTGTTGAGAAAAAATGGTGGACAAAGAAAAATGGTGTCTTTTGCTAACATGGTTAGCTAATAGATTTACATATTTTGTCTTCCCTGTAAAACATTTTAAAAATCTGAAATGGTGGCTTCATTCACAAGATCTGTATCTTTCATTTGGTGTCTTGGACTTGTGATTTAATGATATTTAGATGCTACTATTTAATTGTGACGCTATGCTAGCGATGCTAATCAGTGTGGGGGGGGTGGGGGATGTTGTCATAGGTGTACCGACCTCGGGCTTGCAGCCATAAGAGGTTTTAATTACCTCTCTCAACATTCAGCATCCTAAATATTTCATAACCTCTCTGCACCAATACAACATTCTCAGCAACCTGAATTCTTAATTACCTCTCTCAACATTCAGCATCCTAAATATTTCATAACCTCTCTGCACCAATACAACATTCTCAGCAACCTGAATTCTTAATTACCTCTCAACATTCAGCATCCTAAATATTTCATAACCTCTCTGCACCAATACAACATTCTCAGCATCCTGAATTCTTCATTTCCTCTCTGCACCAATACAACATTCTCAGCATCTTGAATTCTTCATTTCCTCTCTGCACCAATACAACTTTCTCAGCATCCTGAATTCTTCATTTCCTCTCTGCACCAATACAACATTCTCAGCATCCTGAATTCTTCATTTCCTCTCTGCACCAATACAACTTTCTCAGCATCCTGAATTCTTCATTTCCTCTCTGCACCAATACAACATTCTCAGCATCCTGAATTCTTCATTTCCTCTCTGCACCAATACAACATTCTCAGCATCCTGAATTCTTCATTTCCTCTCTGCACCAATACAACATTCTCAGCATCCTGAATTCTTCATTTCCTCTCTGCACCAATACAACATTCTCAGCATCCTGAATTCTTCATTTCCTCTCTGCACCAATACAACATTCTCAGCATCCTGAATTCTTCATTTCCTCTCTGCACCAATACAACATTCTCAGCATCCTGAATTCTTCATTTCCTCTCTGCACCAATACAACATTCTCAGCATCCTGAATTCTTCATTTCCTCTCTGCACCAATACAACATTCTCAGCATCCTGAATTCTTCATTTCCTCTCTGCACCAATACAACATTCTCAGCATCCTGAATTCTTCATTTCCTCTCTGCACCAATACAACATTCTCAGCATCCTGAATTCTTCATTTCCTCTCTGCACCAATACAACATTCTCAGCATCCTGAATTCTTCATTTCCTCTCTGCACCAATACAACATTCTCAGCATCCTGAATTCTTCATTTCCTCTCTGCACCAATACAACATTCTCAGCATCTTGAATTCTTCATGTCCTCTCTGCACCAATACAACATTCTCAGCATCCTGAATTCTTCATTTCCTCTCTGCACCAATACAACTTTCTCAGCATCCTGAATTCTTCATTTCCTCTCTGCACCAATACAACATTCTCAGCATCCTGAATTCTTCATGTCCTCTCTGCACCAATACAACTTTCTCAGCATCTTGAATTCTTAATTTCCTCTCTGCACCAATACAACTTTCTCAGTATCCTGAATTCTTCATTTCCTCTCTGCACCAATACAACTTTCTCAGTATCCTGATTAGTATCCTGATAATTGCATTTCCTTACTAAATATGGTGTTCAGATGACGCAGATACTAGGCTACAGGACAGTTTTTCTAGCACAGACTGGAATATGTTCAGGGACTCATCCGATGGCATTGAGGAGAATACCACATCAGTCACCGGCTACTTCAATACGTGCATGACGTTGTCCCCACAGAGATCGTACGCACCCCAACCAGAAGCCATAGATTACATGAAATATCCGCACTGAGCTAAAGGCTAGAGCTGATGCTTTCAAGGAGCGGATTTCTAACCTGGACGCTTATAAGAAATCCCGCTATCCCCTCAGACGAACCATCAAACAGGCAATGCGTTAATACAGGACTAAGATTTAATCCTACTACACCGTCTCTGACGCTCGTTGAATGTGGCAGGGCTTGCAAACTATTACGAACTACAAAGGAAGGCACAGCCGCGAGCTGTGACACGAGCCTACCAGACAAGTTAAATAACTTCTATGCTTGCTTCGAGGCAATCAACACTGAATCATGCATGAGATCATCACCTGTTCCGGACGACTGTGTGATCACGCTCTCCGTAGCCGATATGAGTAAGACCTTTAAACAGGTCAACATTCACAAGGCCGCAGGGCCAGACAGATTACCAGAACTCCAAGCATGCGCTCACCAACTGGCACGTGTCTTCACTGATATTTTTTATCTGTCTCTGACTGAGTCTGTAATACCAACATGTTTCAAGCAGACCATCACAGTCTCTGTGCCCAAGAACAGTAAGGTAACCTGCCTAAATAACTACTGACCCGTAGCACTCACCATGAAGTGACTTGAAAGGCTGGTCATGGCTCACATCAACACCATTATCCCAGAAACCCTAGACCCACTCCAATTTACATACCGTCCCAACAGATCCCCAGATGATGCCGTGTCTATTTCACTCCACACTGCTCTTTCCCATCTGGACAAAAGGAACACCTATGTGAGAATGCTGTTCATTGACTACAGCTCAGCGTTCAACACCATAGTGCCCTCCAAGCTCATCACTAAGCTAAGGACCCTGGGACTAAACACCTCCCTCTGCAACTGGATCCTGGACTTCCTGACGGGCCTCTCCCAGGTGGTGAGGGTAGGCAACAAACACATCTGCCACGCTGATCCTCAACACTGGTCCCCTCAGGGGTGCGTGCTTAGTTTATTTTTTATATATTTTTTGTTTATTAATTCAACCATTTAAAAAAACAAGCAAACATAAAACTTGAAAAAGCCATACATGCACATAAACAAAATAATGGAGGATAACACACAATAAAGTCTGGGACTGATTTCCATTGTGGTCCTCTTGAGACAAGATCGAACACAGTACGGCAGTGAAATATGCACTGCTTAGTTTCCTCCTGTACTCCCTGTTCACCCACGACTGCGTGGCCAAGCACGACTCCAACACCATCATTAGGTTTGCTGACGACTCAACAGTGGTAGGCCTGATCACTGACAACGGTAAGACAGCCTATAGGGAGGAGGTCAGAGACCTGGCAGTGTGGCTGCCAGGATAACAACCTCTCTGTCAACGTGATCAACACAAAGGAGATGATTGAAAAAAAGAGGACCGAGCATGCCCCCATTCTCATCGACGGGGCTGTAGTGGAGCAGGTTGAGAGCTTCAAGTTCCTTGCCGTTCACATCACCAACAAACTAACATGGTCCAAGCACACCAAGAGAGTTGTGAAGAGGGCACAACAAAACCTATTCCCCCTCAGGAGACTGAAAAGATTTGGTATCGGTCCTCAGATACTCAAAAGGTTTTACAGCTGCACCATCGAGAGCATCCTGAATGGTTGCGTCAGTGCCTGGTATGGCATCTGTAGTACAAGGGTAGTACAAATGGCCCAGTACATCACTGGGGCCAAGCTTCCTGCCATCCAGGACCTCTATACCAGGCGGTGTCAGAGAAAGGCCGAAAAAATACTCCAGCCACCCTAGTCATAGACTGTTCTCTCTACTGCACGGCAAGCGGTACCGGAGCACCAGGTCTCGGTCCAAAAGGCTCCGTAACAGCTTCTTTGCATTGTATTGCATTGTCCCCCCCTCCCCACACACTTTTTTAAGCTGCTGCTACTCTCTGAGCTCATCTTTTCAGCTGCTGCTGCTTAATTTGGAACTCCGGTCTCTCTCTCTCTCTCTCTCTCTCTCTCTCTCTCTCTCTCTCTCTCTCTCTCTCTCTCTCTCTCTCTCTCTCTCTCTCTCTCTCTCTCTCTCTCTCTCAATTCAATTGACTTTATTGACATGGCAAGTTCATTATTACTTACATTGTCAAAGTATACATATCGAAAAATAAAAATAAAATATATATGTATATATATACAAAATATATATATATTTATATAAATAAATGGTGGGACCAACAGCAATAATAACAGTAGTAGTGGACATGGGATCACCATTAACAACAACTACAACAACAATATTAATCAGAACAACAATAAATTAAAGCAATGGTAGTAGACCAGTGTCAATATGACTTGAGAAGACACATGACCTGGTATGAAAGACAAAACAAAACTAAGCTAAATGGGAAATATTATCAACATTACTTTGCATTTTTCACTGGCTGTCCCTCAGGTTGTGGCAGGAGGACACATATTTGGCTGCCAAAACTGCACATTTTGGCTTTTCACCCAATAAATATTTGATTTTTTCTTCATCTTTTATAGTTTCAAATTCTTTGTATTGAGTTATAATTTTGGGAAAGAAATATGCTCTTAGGTCTGAGTATTTGTCACAGTGTAGTAGGAAATGCACCTCTGTCTCTACCTCTCCCCTGGAGCAGAGTGAGCACAGCCTGTCCTCTCTGGGCAGCCAGGTTTGTCTGTGACGACCGGTCTCTATAGCCAGACTGTGCTCACTGAGTCTGTACCTAGTCAATGTTTTCCTCAGTTTTCTATCAGTCACAGTGGTCAGATAGTCTGCCACCATGTACTGTCTGTTTAGAGCCAAATAGCATTGAAGTTTACTTTGATTTTTTGTGGTGTCTTTCCAATAGGTTATATATTTTTCTTTTTGTTTTGTGATGATTTGGTTGGGCCAGATTTTCTGAGGGCTCTCTCTCTTCTCTCTCTCTCTCTCTCTGTCTCTCTCTCTGTCTGTCTCTGTCTGTCTCTCTGTCTCTGTCTGTCTCTCTCTCTGTCTGTCTCTCTCTCTGTCTGTCTCTCTCTCTGTCTCTCTCTCTGTCTCTCTCTCTGTCTCTCTCTCTGTCTCTCTCTCTGTCTCTCTGTCTCTCTCTCTCTCTCTCAAATTCAAGCTGCTTTATTGGCATGAAAAACATTGTGTCAATATTGCCAAAGCAACAATGTATACAATATACATTGTAATACAATTAAAACAATGACAAACAATAATATAGAATGGCAGTAAATAATAATACAAAATTAAATATAAAAATAGTAACAATAAAATGGTAACAGTCAATAGTCGAATGTAATGTATGGTGTAATGCACCACTACCACCACCACCATCATTAAACTGCTATCATTACCATTACCACCCATACCATTACTATTTGGAATGATAAACAACAATAATAATACTAATAACAGTAATAACAATAACAGTCATAATAAGTAAGTTACTGCTTACTATGCAGATGTTATTATTCAGTGTCCCTCAGGCTATGGCAGGTAAATACATATTTGGCTGCAAGAGAAGCCATTGCTCCTTCGCCCATGAGTATTTTTAGTTTTTCCTCTGGGTTTAATAAGTTAAAATTTGGAATAAATGTAGTCATTTCTGTGAATAATGAATCTCTTGGTGAGGAATATTTATCACAGTAAAGGAGAAAGTGCATCTCTGTTTCTACGTCCCCTGTCAGGCAGTGACCACATACACGCTCCTCTTTGGGTAGCCATGTCTTTTTATGTCTGCCGGTTTCTATTGCCAATCGGTGGTCACTCAGCCTGTACTTGGTAAGGATCTGTCTCTGCTTCGAATCTCTGACAGAGTAGAGATATTCAGCCAATTCATATTCTCTGTTTAGGGTCAGATAGCAATTTAGTCGGCTTTGGGATTTTGTTTCGTTTTTCCAATGTTGTAAATATGAGTCCTTTGATTGGTTCATGATTTTGTTTATTGGAATTCTTTCTTTTGAAGCAGTGCTGGTGTCAGCTTGGTTGGTTAGGTCCAACACCAGCTGACTGAGAGGGCTCGTTTCTGGGCTCAGCTCTTGGGTTTGAAGTGCTTTAAATTGCAGACTCGAATTTGGACTTGAATTTAGATGTAGCCAAAATTTTAATGATCTTTTCTGTATTTTCATTATTATTGGAAAGCGGCCCAATTCTGCCCTACATGCATTAGTTGGTGTATTTCTCTGGACTTGTAGGATTTTCCGACAGAATTCTGCATGTAGGGTTTCAATTGGATGTTTGTCCCACATTTTAAAGTCCAGTTTATTGAGTGGCCCCCAAACCCCACATCCGTAAAGAGCTATTGGTAGGATTACACTGTCAAATATTTTGGTCCAAATTCTAATTGGGATGTTGATTTTGAATAATTTCATTTTTATTGCATACAATGCTCTGCGGGCTTTTTCTTTGAGTGCATTCACTGCCCTATTAAAGTTTCCCGATGCAGATATGGTCAGACCAAGGTAGGTGTAATTTTTTGTGTGTTCAATGATGGTGTTGTTCAGGGTGAATTTATATTTGTGTTTCTGACATCTGTTTTGTTTTTGGAAAATCATGATTTTAGTTTTTGGGAAATTTACTGCCAGGGCCCAATTATGGCAATATTGCTCTAGAATATTAATGTTCTGTTGAAGACCTTCTTTGGTTGGTGATAGAAGTACCAAGTCATCAGCATATAGCAGGTATTTCACCTCTGTGTCAAATAGTGTGAGTCCTGGGGCTGGAGAATTGTCCAACATGTCTGCTAATTCATTGATATAAATGTTGAAAAGATTTGGACTCAAACTACAGCCTTGTCTCACACCTCGACATTGTGAAAAGAATTCTGTTCTTTGGTTTTTGATTTTTATTGCACACTTGTTTTCTGTGTACATACATTTTATTAAGTCATACACCTTACCACCAAGCCCACTTTGTAGAATTTTGTAGAATAGCCCTTCGTGCCAAATAGAATCAAATGCTTTTTTAAAGTCAATAAAGCAAGCAAAGATTTTGCCCTCTTTTTTTTGGTGGACGTGTTTATTAATTAGTGTGTGTAAGGTGTATATATGGTCAGTAGTGCGGTGGTTAGGGAGAAAGCCAATTTGACATTTAGTTATTACATTTTTTTCTTGAAGAAAGGTTTGGATTCTTGAATTCAAAATGCTACAGAAAACCTTTCCCAAGTTACTGTTTACACAAATTCCCCTGTAATTATTGGGGTCTGATTTGTCTCCACTTTTGTGGATAGGGGAGATGAGCCCCTGGTTCCAGACATCAGGGAAGCAGCCAGAAGTTAAAACCATGTTGAACAATTTAAGCACAGCATTTTGCAACTCAGGTGTGCTGTTTTTCAGCATTTCATTTCTGATGTTGTCTAGACCACAAGCCTTCTTTGATTTAATAGATTTGAGCTTTTCATTTAGTTCTTGTTGGGTTATTGGGTAATCTAATGGATTTTGGTTATTTTTAATGACTGATTCAAGGATGTTCAATTTTTCTTTAATTTCTAATTGGTTCTGTTTTAAGTCTTTTTGTGGGATGTTTTTGTATAGATTATCAAAATAAGTTTTCCAAATTCCTACATCTTGTATGGCTAATTCTTGTGGCTTTGTTGTGCTTAAATTGTTCCACATGTCCCAGAACTGATTTTGGTCAATTGCGTTTTCAAGTTTATTGGGCAGTTTTTTTGAATGAATATTGCTGGTTAATTTCTTCAAAAACACGTTGATCTGACTGTGATCTGACAATGGTGTCTGTGGTCTGACAGTGAATGCACTAATGGAGGAGGGGTCAATGTCCGTGATGGCATAATCGACTACACTTGTCCCAAGAGCTGAGCAGTAAGTAAACTGACCTAAAGAGTCCCCTCTGATTCTACCATTAAGCATGTACAGGCCTAAGGCTCGACAGAGATGCACTAACTCCTTCCCATTTTTGTTCAGTATTTGGTCAGGACTGTTTCTATTATTTATAATAGGGCTGCTGTACAAGGAGGGGTGACCAAATATGTGGTGGTTACCTCCCGCATCAGTGTAGTCAGGCTCAGAACCTGTTCTTGCATTGAAATCTCCACAAAGAAGCACTTTACCCTCTGCCTGAAATGTAATGATTTCTGTCTGGAGATTGTCAAAAAACTGATCATCATAATATGGTGAATCTGAAGGAGGAGCATAAGCTGCACATATGTACACGTCATTATCACAATAGATTGTACCTTTGTTAAGTTTTAGCTAAATGTGACTGGTACCTTTTTTCATTTCATTCAGTGCCAAGTCCTGCTTAGGCCAAATGATGATTCCACCTGAGTCTCGGCCCCGTTTAACATTTTTATGTTTGATTGATGGTAGTAAACTTTCTCTATACCCTGAGGGACACTGAGTATCTATGTCTCCACGACACCATGTTTCCAGTAGGATTATGATGTCCTGTCCTTTGATGTTTTTAATAAATTCTGGATTTGTTGTTTTATAACCAAAATGTGAAGAGTAAAGTCCCTGGATATTCCAAGAGCTGATAGTTAATGATCTCATTTATAATAAGTGATATTCACTGGTTTGAGTAAAGTACATTGAAAACAATACAAAATAATATATATATATATATATATATATATATACACATACATACATATATATATACATATACACACATACATACACACACACACACACACACACACACACACACACACACACACACACACACACACACACATATATACATATATACATATATACATATATACATATATACATATATACATACATACATACATACATACATACATACATACATACATACATACATACATACATACATACATACATACATACATACATACATACATACATACATACACACATACACACATACACACACCATTATATATAAATATTATTATTATACCGGTGCCAATAAAATTAAGAATAGTTGTAAACAAATTAATAAGAATGGAATAAGACTGCACAAAAAATAAGTACAATGCAATCTGCAACCCTGTGTGTGTGTGCCCGTGAATTAAAGGATCTGTCTAGCTCAGTAGTCTGCATATTAGATGCAGTAGTTGGCGCACCTCTCCTATCTCTGACTGTTCTAGGTGTCTTTTGCCAGAGGTTACCTCAGCATATGTAGGCTGATGATCTGAATGATACATGGTGTGGACTGCATCATGTGGTGTACTTCTCTGAAGGACAGTGTTCTGTCCGACCCTGGAGTAGTGGTCAGAGCTGTGTTGTGATGGGCCAGGTCCAGTAGAGATGTGTTGTGACGGGCCAGGTCCAGTAGAGCTGTGTTGTGATGGGCCAGGTCTAGTAGAGATGTGTTGTGATGGGCCTGGTCTAGTAGAGCTGTGTTGTGATGGGCCTGGTCCAGTAGAGCTGTGTTCTGATGGGCCTGGTCTAGTAGAGCTGTGTTGTGATGGGCCTGGTCCAGTAGAGCTGTGTTGTGATGGGCCTGGTCTAGTAGAGCTGTGTTGTGATGGGCCTGGTCCAGTAGAGCTGTGTTGTGATGGGCCTGGTCCAGTAGAGCTGTGTTGTGATGGGCCTGGTCCAGAAGAGCTGTGTTCTGATGGGCCTGGTCTAGTAGAGCTGTGTTGTGATGGGCCTGGTCCAGTAGAGCTGTGTTGTGATGGGCCTGGTCTAGTAGAGCTGTGTTGTGAAGGCCCTGGTCTAGTAGAGCTGTGTTGTGATGGGCCGGGTCTAGTCGTGCTGTCCTGAGGCGGGTCTGGTCTCGTAAATCTGTGTTGTGATGGGCCTGGTCTAGTAGAGCTGTGTTGTGATGGGCCTGGTCTAGTAGAGCTGTGTTGTGTTGGGCCTGGTCTAGTCGTGTTGTCCTGATGCGGGTCTGGTCTCGTAAATCTGTGTTGTGATGGGCCTGGTCTAGTAGAGCTGTGTTGTGAAGGCCCTGGTCTCGTAAATCTGTGTTGTGTTGGGCCTGGTCTAGTAGAGCTGTGCTGTAATAAGCCGTGTCTGGCTCTTTTCTCCTGGGGATGGTGGAGGTACTGTTGTTTCAGAAGGTGGGGCGGGGGACCTCTGTTGCTGGGGTGATGGGTGTGTGGGTCCCTGCCAAGTGTTGCATCTTTTAGGTCCTTGGCAAAGGTTCTGACACTGTCCTGATCAAGATGTACATTATCGTATAAGTGTTGACATGTCAGAGTGGGGTGGTGAGCCGTTCTGACGTTGAGTAGTGAGGCACAGTCCACAGTGATCTGTTGATTTATTTTGTCGATCAACTGTCCTGGGAAGTCTTTTCTTGGTAGGAGGGTGGACACAACTATATTGGTTGTTGGGAACACAGCCTGTGCCCGTTCTGCCACTCTTCTCACTGCCCCAGATACATCTTCACCTTTGGCATGAAGGTCGTTTGTGCCAGTGTGGATGATGATGTTGTCGAGGGTGTCAATCCTGGTCTGACTGAGTAGCTGCATTGCACTGTCAGTTGTAGGACACCAGAACTTATACACCTGGTGTCTAGGGAATAATCTTTCCTGGACTAAGAACTTCCCATTTGAATCAATAAGGATTGCAGTTGTGGGTGACTGTCTGGCTGGAGCAGACTGGGAGACTGGTATTCTGACCTGGGCTGGAGCAGACTGGGAGGCTGGTATTCTGACCTTGGCTGGAGCACACTGTGTTGGAGCAGACTGAGAGGCTGGTTGGCTGACCTGGGCTGGAGCAGACTGAGAGGCTGGTTGGCTGACCTGGGCTGGAGCAGACTGAGAGGCTGGTAGGTTGACCTGGGCTGGAGCACACTGTGCTGGAGCAGACTGGGAGACTGGTATTCTGACCTGTGCTGGAGCAGACTGGGAGACTGGTATTCTGACCTGTGCTGGAGCACACTGTGTTGGAGCAGACTGAGAGGCTGGTTGGCTGACATGGGCTGGAGCAGACTGGTAGGCTGGTGCAGTGTCATCAGGCTGTGTGGTGGAGGCCATGCTGGTCTCGGGTTCTGCTTGTGTTATGCCAAGCTGGTGGACATGTTCTCCAGATGCAGAGGACATAATGACTCGCTGCTGGTTGAGGAGGTCAATGTACCTCTCTCTCTGCTCTAGCTGCTTTCTTGTTGTGCTCAGATGGTCTCTGAGGTCATCATTTGTCTGACTCAGTTTGTCCATTCTGCTTTCTAGTTTAGCAATAGATGCTCTGCTCTCCTCCTTGAACTGTTTCATCTCTTCTTTAAGTTTCTGGACAGTGTCCTCCTCTTGAAGCTTGTTCTCTCTGAGTTCTATGACCTCTGCTTCGACTAGAGAGAGGGTGTTGTGGAAACGTTGCATAGCAGGTGTTCTTGGTGTTGTAGGCATGTCCTTGGCTCTGTCTGCTGCAGGTGAGGTAGGTAGAGGGACACTGAGGGCTTCTTGCTGGGTCACAGAGACCGCTGGGGCCTGCTTTTCACCGTCATCTCCCTCCTTGACTTTTTCCTCAGTTTCTGAGATGATTTCAGCTTCTGCTTTTAGGGTAGTAAACCTATTCTCAAAAGCCTGGAGGCTTGAATCATTGCCTTGTATCAATACAGTTCCATTATTATATACGTTTACTGTTTGATATGTGTTGCTATGGTCAGCTTCTTCAAAAATGCTGATCTGACATCCTTGGCTGATGCCTCTCTTTTTTGAGAAAGGGAAATGGTTGCAAATAACCCTTTTCCATATGTGCCCTCGTTTGGTATTAAAAATTAAATTTGCTCTTGTTTTGCAACTGGTAAGATCTGCAAACAGGCATTCATGGTTCTGTCCCATCAACAAACCTTTGAAACTTTTCTTAGCTTTCTCTGTTTTGATGTCTGGTGGGTAAACAATTTCCATAGCAACGCTGGTAATGTTGGCTGATGTTGCAATAGAAGTGTTGTTTCTTGTTTAATTGTCTTTTGTGTCTTTAGAGGACTACTTCACCTTGATGTCCCCTTTCCCTTTTCTTCTGTCCTTATTTTGTCCCACTTTGTCCCTTCTTCTCTTCTGCCAACTAGACACTCCTTGTTAGCTAGCTAGCTTCTTTCAGGAGAGTCCCTAGCAACTGCCTAGCAACAGGTAAACAACTTAGCTAGCTAAGAAAACTGTATAATTTTATGAAAAATTGTTACTTTTTCAGAATCCTTTCTTCTTTGTTTGCTGCTTGTTTGGTCTCCTATTCTGTCTAGCAGTTTTCTTTTGCTTTTTTTCGATGTACTTTACTCTAAAAACCATATAAATTTCAATATTTTTAGGAACTCCTCTCTCTCTCTCTCTCTCTCTCTCTCTCTCTCTCTCTCTCTCTCTCTCTCTCTCTCTCTCTCTCTCTCTCTCTCTCTCTCTCTCTCTCGCTACATTTTGGAATAAATACATTTTTTCAAAACTGTTCAACTATTGTCTTTCTCTCTCTCTGTGTCAACTGTAGCTTATGCTTTCAGTACTAGATTCATTATCTGATCCTTTGATTGGGTGAACAACACATCAGTTCATGTTGCAAGATCTCTGATAGGTTGGAGGACGTCCCCCGGAAGTTGTCATTATTACTGTGTAAGTCTATGGAAGGGTGTAAGAGCCAAGAGCCTCTAAAGGTTTTGTATTGAAGTCAGTGTACCCAGAGGAAGACGGAAGCTAGCTGTCCTTGAGCTACACCATGGTGCTACCCTACAGAGTGCTGTTGAGGCAAATGTAGACCTTCATTGCAAAACAGGATGTTTTAATACATTATTTGATGACATGTACATTTAGTATAGTTTTATCTAAAAATTATAACTTTTTAATGTTGCACAATTTTTATTTTTATGAAATTCACTTAGGAGGATGGTCCTCCTCTGAGGTGCCTCCACTGCTATAATCCTATTTGGGTCAGCTAGCCAATCAGGTGTGTTATAGACTAGCTAGGAGTTACCTGAGCGTAAGCAATCCTGATCAGTGGTTTCCTGTGATGAGCATTCCAATGTCTTCACAGACATATGAGCAATGTTTCTCAGTGGTTTAGACAGAATGAGGTGGAACTGCTTGACCTAATGTGTGCCTCAGTCAGACTCGAGCATCAACCGGATGACAGGCCAGGTTAAATCCCGGACAGAGCTCAAGTGCACACTGGAATAATCTCTCTCCGTGACGATAAACACGCGACTTACATACAGTACCAGTTAAAAAATTTGGACAGACTTTGCTGGATGAGAGAACGCCAAGTGTGCAAAGCTGTCATCAAGGCAAAGGGTGGCTACTTTGAAGAATCTCAAATATAAAATATATTTTGATTTGTTTAAACACCGTTTTAGTTACCACATGATTCCATATATGTTATTCTATAGTTTTGATGTCTTCACTATAATTCTACAATGTAGAAAATAGTAAAAATAAAGAAAAACCCTTGAATGAGTATTTGTGTCCAAACTTTTGACTGGTAGTGTATATGTTACATAGGGATGAAGTAGGAAGTAAACTTGACTAAACACGGTTATCCATCATAAATGTAACATGATTGAAAGTAGTACACTTTGTAGGGAAAAGTATTTGTCATTTGAGACTATCACTGTAGTGTTATAATGGATTGAATTCACCATCAGCTAGCTAACTCCGCTAGCTTGATCCATCGTCAGCTAGCTAACTCCACTAGCTTGATCCATCATCAGCTAGCTAACTCCACTAGCTTGATCCATCGTCAGCTAGCTAACTCCACTAGCTTGATCCATCATCAGCTAGCTAACTCCACTAGCTTGATCCATCGTCAGCTAGCTAACTACACTAGCTTGATCCATCATCAGCTAGCTAACTCCACTAGCTTGATCCATCGTCAGCTAGCTAACTCCACTAGCTTGATCCATCATCAGCTAGCTAACTCCACTAGCTTGATCCATCGTCAGCTAGCTAACTCCACTAGCATGATCCATCATCAGCTAGCTAACTACACTAGCTTGATCCATCAGCTAGCTAACTCCACTAGCTTGATCCATCATCAGCTAGCTAACTCCACTAGCTTGATCCATCATCAGCTAGCTAACTCCACTAGCTTGATCCATCATCAGCTAGCTAACTCCACTAGCTTGATCCATCATCAGCTAGCTAACTCCACTAGCTTGATCCATCAACAGCTAGCTAACTCCACTAGCTTGATCCATCGTCAGCTAGCTAACTCCACTAGCTTGATCCATCGTCAGCTAGCTAACTCCACTAGCTTGATCCACCGTCAGCTAGCTAACTCCACTAGCTTGATCTACCGTCAGCTAGCTAACTCCACTAGCTTGATCCACCATCAGCTAGCTAACTCCACTAGCTTGATCCATCATCAGCTAGCTAACTCCACTAGCTTGATCCATCGTCAGCTAGCTAACTCCACTAGCTTGATCCATCGTCAGCTAGCTAACTCCACTAGCTTGATCCACCGTCAGCTAGCTAACTCCACTAGCTTGATCTACCGTCAGCTAGCTAACTCCACTAGCTTGATCCATCATCAGCTAGCTAACTCCACTAGCTTGATCCACCATCAGCTAGCTAACTCCACTAGCTTGATCCACCATCAGCTAGCTAACTCCACTAGCTTGATCCACCATCAGCTAGCTAACTCCACTAGCTTGATCCATCATCAGCTAGCTAACTCCACTAGCTTGATCCATCATCAGCTAGCTAACTCCACTAGCTTGATCCATCAGCTAGCTAACTCCACTAGCTTGATCCATCATCAGCTAGCTAACTCCACTACCTTGATCCACCGTCAGCTAGCTAACTCCACTAGCTTGATCCACCATCAGCTAGCTAACTCCACTAGCTTGATCCACCATCAGCTAGCTAACTCCGCTAGCTTGATGCATCATCACATAAACATACTGTAGAACCATCATGTATAGAACGTATAGAAACATCCATCCTTCCACATAAACATACTGTAGAACCATCCTTCCACATAAACATACTGTAGAACCATCCATCCTTCCACATAAACATACTATAGAACCATCCATCCTTCCACATAAACATACTATAGAACCATCCATCCTTCCACATAAACATACTATAGAACCATCATGTATAGAACCATCCATCCTTCCACATAAACATACTATAGAACCATCATTTATAGAACGTACAGAACCATCCATCCTTCCACATAAACATACTATAGAACCATCATGTATAGAACGTATAGAACCATCCATCCTTCCACATAAACATACTATAGAACCACCCATCCTTCCACATAAACATACTATAGAACCATCATGTATAGAACGTATAGAACCATCCATCCTACCACATAAGCATACTATAGAACCACCATGTATAGAACGTATAGAACCATCCATCCTTCCACATAAACATACTATAGAACCATCATGTATAGAACGTATAGAACCATCCATCCTTCCACATAAACATACTATAGAACCATCATGTATAGAACGTATAGAACCACCCATCCGTCCACATAAACATACTATAGAACCACCATGTATAGAACGTATAGAACCATCAATCCTTCCACATAAACATACTGTAGAACCATCCATCCTTCCACATAAACATACTATAGAACCATCATGTATAGAACGTATAGAACCACCCATCCTTCCACATAAACATACTATAGAACCACCCATCCTTCCACATAAACATACTATAGAACCATCATGTATAGAACGTATAGAACCATCCATCCTTCCTCATAAACATACTATAGAACCATCATGTATAGAACGTATAGAACCACCCATCCTTCCACATAAACATACTATAGAACCATCATGTATAGAACGTATAGAACCACCCATCCTTCCACATAAACATACTATAGAACCATTCATCCTTCCACATAAACATACTATAGAACCATCATGTATAGAACGTATAGAACCATCCACCCTTCCACATAAACATACTATAGAACCATCCTGTATAGAACGTATAGAACCACCCATCCTTCCACATAAACATACTATAGAACCACCCATCCTTCCACATAAACATACTATAGAACCATCATGTATAGAACGTATAGAACCATCAATCCTTCCACATAAACATACTATAGAACCATCATGTATAGAACGTATAGAACCATCCATCCTTCCACATAAACATACTATAGAACCATCATGTATAGAACGTATAGAACCATCAATCCTTCCACATAAACATACTATAGAACCAACATGTATAGAACGTATAGAACCATCCATCCTTCCACATCAACATACTATAGAACCATCCATCCTTCCACATAAACATACTATAGAACCATCATGTATAAAACGTATAGAACCACACATCCTTCCACATAAACATACTATAGAACCATCCATCCTTCCACATAAACATACTATAGAACCATCCATCCTTCCACATAAACATACTATAGAACCATCATGCACAGAATGTATATAACCATCCATCCTTCCACATAAACATACTGTAGAACCACTCATCCTTCCACATAAACATACTATAGAACCATCATGTATAGAACGTATAGAACCATCCATCCTTCCACATAAACATACTGTAGAACCATCCATCCTTCCACATAAACATACTATAGAACCAAGATGTATAGAACGTATAGAACCACCCATCCTTCCACATAAACATACTATAGAACCAACATGTATAGAACATATAGAACCATCCATCCTTCCACATAAGCATACTATAGAACCAACATGTATAGAAGGTATAGAACCATCCATCCTTCCACATAAACATACTATAGAACCATCCATCCTTCCACATAAACATACTATAGAACCAACATGTATAGAACGTATAGAACCATCCATCCTTCCACATAAACATACTGTAGAACCATCCATCCTTCCACATAAACATACTATAGAACCATCATGTATAGAACGTATAGAACCACACATCCTTCCACATAAACATACTATAGAACCATCCATCCTTCCACATAAACATACTATAGAACCACCCATCCTTCCACATAAACATACTATAGAACCATAATGTATAGAACGTATAGAACGATCCATCCTTCCACATAAACATACTGTAGAACCATCCATCCTTCCACATAAACATACTATAGAACCATCATGTCTAGAATGTATAGAACGATCCATCCTTCCACATAAACATACTGTAGAACCAACCATCCTTCCACATAAACATACTATAGAACCATCATGTATAGAACGTATAGAACCACCCATCCTTCCACATAAACATACTATAGAACCATCATGTATAGAACATATAGAACCACCCATCCTTCCACATAAACATACTATAGAACCAACATGTATAGAACATATAGAACCATCCATCCTTCCAAATAAACATACTATAGAACCAACATGTATAGAACGTATAGTCAATCCATCCTTCCACATAAACATACTATAGAACCATCCATCCTTCCACATAAACATACTATAGAACCAACATGTATAGAACGTATAGAACCATCCATCCTTCCACATAAACATACTGTAGAACCATCCACATTTCCACATAAACATACTATAGAACCATCATGTATAGAACGTATAGAACCACCCATCCTTCCACATAAACATACTATAGAACCATCATGTATAGAACGTATAGAACCACCCATCCTTCCACATAAACATACTATAGAACCATTCATCCTTCCACATAAACATACTATAGAACCATCATGTATAGAACGTATAGAACCATCCATCCTTCCACGTAAACATACTATAGAACCATCATGTATAGAACGTATAGAACCACCCATCCTTCCACATAAACATACTATAGAACCACCCATCCTTCCACATAAACATACTATAGAACCATCATGTATAGAACGTATAGAACCATCCATCCTTCCACATGAACATACTATAGAACCAGCATGTATAGAACGTATAGAACCATCCATCCTTCCACATAAACATACTATAGAACCATCATGTATAGAACATATAGAACCATCCATCCTTCCACATAAACATACTATAGAACCAACATGTATAGAACGTATAGAACCATCCATCCTTCCACATAAACATACTATAGAACCATCCATCCTTCCACATGAACATACTATAGAACCATCATGTATAGAACGTATAGAACCATCCATCCTTCCACATATACATACTATAGAACCATCCATCCTTCCACATAAACATACTATAGAACCACCCATCCTTCCACATAAACATACTATAGAACCATCCATCCTTCCACATAAACATACTATAGAACCATCGATCCTTCCACATAAACATACTATAGAACCATCATGTATAGAACGTATAGAACGATCCATCCTTCCACATAAACATACTATAGAACCACCCATCCTTCCACATAAACATACTATAGAACCATCCATCCTTCCACATAAACATACTATAGAACCATAATGTATAGAACGTATAGAACCATCCATCCTTCCACATAAACATACTATAGAACCATCCATCCTTCCACATAAACATACTATAGAACCATCATGTATAGAACGTATAGAACCATCAATCCTTCCACATAAACATACTATAGAACCAACATGTATAGAACGTATAGAACCATCCATCCTTCCACATCAACATACTATAGAACCATCCATCCTTCCACATAAACATACTATAGAACCATCATGTATAAAACGTATAGAACCACACATCCTTCCACATAAACATACTATAGAACCATCCATCCTTCCACATAAACATACTATAGAACCATCCATCCTTCCACATAAACATACTATAGAACCATCATGCACAGAATGTATATAACCATCCATCCTTCCACATAAACATACTGTAGAACCACTCATCCTTCCACATAAACATACTATAGAACCATCATGTATAGAACGTATAGAACCATCCATCCTTCCACATAAACATACTGTAGAACCATCCATCCTTCCACATAAACATACTATAGAACCAAGATGTATAGAACGTATAGAACCACCCATCCTTCCACATAAACATACTATAGAACCAACATGTATAGAACATATAGAACCATCCATCCTTCCACATAAGCATACTATAGAACCAACATGTATAGAAGGTATAGAACCATCCATCCTTCCACATAAACATACTATAGAACCATCCATCCTTCCACATAAACATACTATAGAACCAACATGTATAGAACGTATAGAACCATCCATCCTTCCACATAAACATACTGTAGAACCATCCATCCTTCCACATAAACATACTATAGAACCATCATGTATAGAACGTATAGAACCACACATCCTTCCACATAAACATACTATAGAACCATCCATCCTTCCACATAAACATACTATAGAACCACCCATCCTTCCACATAAACATACTATAGAACCATAATGTATAGAACGTATAGAACGATCCATCCTTCCACATAAACATACTGTAGAACCATCCATCCTTCCACATAAACATACTATAGAACCATCATGTATAGAATGTATAGAACGATCCATCCTTCCACATAAACATACTGTAGAACCAACCATCCTTCCACATAAACATACTATAGAACCATCATGTATAGAACGTATAGAACCACCCATCCTTCCACATAAACATACTATAGAACCATCATGTATAGAACATATAGAACCACCCATCCTTCCACATAAACATACTATAGAACCAAGATGTATAGAACGTATAGAACCACCCATCCTTCCACATAAACATACTATAGAACCAACATGTATAGAACATATAGAACCATCCATCCTTCCAAATAAACATACTATAGAACCAACATGTATAGAACGTATAGTCAATCCATCCTTCCACATAAACATACTATAGAACCATCCATCCTTCCACATAAACATACTATAGAACCAACATGTATAGAACGTATAGAACCATCCATCCTTCCACATAAACATACTGTAGAACCATCCACATTTCCACATAAACATACTATAGAACCATCATGTATAGAACATATAGAACCACCCATCCTTCCACATAAACATACTATAGAACCATCATGTATAGAACGTATAGAACCACCCATCCTTCCACATAAACATACTATAGAACCATTCATCCTTCCACATAAACATACTATAGACCATCATGTATAGAACGTATAGAACCATCCATCCTTCCACGTAAACATACTATAGAACCATCATGTATAGAACGTATAGAACCACCCATCCTTCCACATAAACATACTATAGAACCATCATCCTTCCACATAAACATACTATAGAACCATCATGTAT